>NC_081179.1:8924651-9009344 GCF_012432095.1 Onychostoma macrolepis
TGTTAAAATATGCTTTGAAATGAGCAGCAGAAATATATAACACTAAAATAATTGAATCAGCTAAATTAATTGAGCATTTCATTACCATTTTACCATTTTTCTTAATGTGACAAATACGTCACTTCAAAATTCCAACTACTTTTATAAGGTTAAGAGCCCGATGTGACATATGTGTCACCACAATATCTTTGTAACTTGTTTTATACCAATTTGTTCAAGAAATGTATTAAAATCAGGTTAAGGGTAATCTAGGATATGTTATTAAAACATTATAACTGTTGCATGGGTTGAAACATACATTTAATAACAAAAACAAGCATTTTAAAAATTGCTGATACTGCAACATATGCTAACCAGACAGGACGCCATTTTGGAATGTTGCCATGGCAACAAAAATGCACACATTGTCACATGACTGAACCTGGATGTTCATTATATGTCACTTAGGGACTTCCTGAGTTGAAAGTGAGGGATAATGCTTTAAAAAGACCTTTTCAGATAATCACCAGTGTTTGTGACACTCGCGTCACTGTGGGTTCTTATGGGTTAAATAAAACATACTCTCTATCTACAGGCCCTGCTGTTCTCATATCATATATAACTGTGATGTTCTACAAAAGAACAAGCTTTAAAACACTTTTTTTCTTACTGCTGAAAATGTGATAATTTATTGTGAAATCCGATTTCTTTCAGGTACATCACCAGTGTAACCTACATGGTGAAAACTTCTACATCACTCTTGTCAACTTAGTCCATAGTTACAATAAAAATTTATCTTGACTTTATCTCATGGTTATTTGGGGGGGGGGGGGCTTTTACCCCATGGGTGCGTTTTCCCCCACTCTACCCTACTGTGGAAAAAGTCTGTGCAAGTCGCATGTGTCAGTAGCTGAAAAATGAAATATGAATGTATAGCGTGATGTCAGGGGTCACTGAGCGTTTGACCCATTTAACATTCTGATGGTCATTGGATAGAAACCTTTCCTCAATCTGGGCGTCCTACATTTTACATTTCTTTGAACTAGCTCTGCTAGATGCTCTTCAGGAAGACATTAACATTAAGGGACAAGGGCTGCAAACTAGCTTTATGCTATATGCCCTATGTACATGGCATCGGTTGTCTGTGTGTAACAATGCCTAGTGTATTGTCCCTGTTAAATAAATAAACAAATAAATAAATAAATAATTTGTTGACCAAAGACTTTTCAATACCATGTCAAACAAAGACATTCGTACAGTTATTAATAGGTCTCAGATATCTTTGTGTGAGTTTTTGGAATAACATATTTAGCGATATAGAATGGGAAGGTTTTTGGCTTCTTCAACAAAAATTATTTTACATTCATTTGATCTCTGAGCCTGATATAGGGGTAGCACATCCTGACAAGCTCAATATGGCCATCAGAATGTGCTACCACCTTAATAAGTGAGGTCAAATTCATAATTAAGCTGGTGAATTCATGACCACAGAGAGCCAGGAGACCAGTTTAATGTCATCTTTGTGAAATCATTGTCCTCCAGAAAGCACTGTCTTCTGGGTTTCGTGAGTTGTTTGGTTAGGTCATCACATCAACCCGACCACGTTCAGAGATGGGCAGCCTGTAACTGATCATGAAATCACTGGAGATCTTACAGAAAACAGTAAGTTGATAAGATAACAATAATATATTAAAAGTCTTACCGCTCATTTAAAATGTAACTATAACTAAATACAGTTACTCATATTTTGTATTTTAAATAGGCCTACATAAACGTTACTTGTATTTTGTTACTCCCCAACCCTGTGCTTGCGCCGATATAGCTATATTCCTTACTATGTTTCAGCTTAATACTTGCCTCTTGTGTAACAGCATGTTGTTCACTCAAGCTAAATGTCTGTTTTTAGAAGAAGCAGATTAAAGTGATTATTACAAGGTGACACTGTCTAGAATATTTAATTCTGAACTGAAAGTTTCAGTTTGAAACCGGCAAAACATTCATGTCTCTCGTAGGCTACCACACATCTTGTTTCACATGCAGCTGGTGCCATCTTGTGTTATCATGTGCTGTAAAATTATCTCAGAGGTGTTGTTTTCTTACGTTGTTAGCCAGCACAGTTATTATTCAGCTTAGAAATCATTTTGTTGAGGATGTTTGATTTTTAGAGGGGATTGTTAAAAATCGAAAGTGAAGTCACAAACTCATGTAGGGTTACTTTTGAAAACAAAGCAAAGTTGTTATTAATTTACACTAATATTAAAGAGTCCATACAAAGTAATAGCCTACATATGGAACTCTACATGTTTTTTTAACCCCAAGTTTAATCATAATCCCTTGAAGGCAGGAGAGAGAAGGCATTTACTGAATTTAGCATCACATATGATATCGCAGTAGAGATACATTCCTATAAATGAAGATGAGATTGTTTCTTACATCTTCTTACATCTTTTATGCAATGAGGTATGATTTTCAGCCCGAGGTGCAGGGGACGGAGATCCAATCCGCACTCACACCATCCACGGCTGGCTCCCTCGTGGTGGGCACTGTCGCCTGCTCTCGCATCTGATCTGACGTGTTGGGCTCAACTTCCGGGACGATCTTCCGCTCAGTCGCTTGGCTTTGCGCTGGCTCGTTGATCGTAGCGGGAAATGCCTCTCCGTCATCGGTGGGCTCGGGCTGATGCTCCGCTCCGCGGGGAGATGGTGGGCTGGGCTCTGGGTCTGGAGTGGATCTGGCGAGATCATGCTCAGGAGAGACGGTGAGGGGTGATCCTCTCGAGGACCATCCTCAGACGACAGCGCTTGTCCGAATAGCTGGTGGTGTTAGCTAAACACAGGAACAGTCCTGTATGGTCCTCGAGAGGTCGGTCCCCCTGCTCCAGCAGGAGGAGGAGGAATTTTTAATTGAATCTAAACACCAAAAGAAAGACAAAACAATTATTGTTTCTAGTTTGATTGTTTTTGAAACATAACTGGTTCTAAATCTTTTTTTAATATTGCTTTAATTTCCTTTTCTAGGATCTTTAGACATTTAGACAAATTCTTGTCATACCTGCACATCCTCTTTTCCATACGCCCAATCTGGCAAAACTGGTGACAGTGACCGTTAAGCGTCAAGCGACAAAAGTTAAGGATTGCTCAACTTTATGCAAATGAACAACGAATTTCGGCGAGTGACAACCAATTGAGCCCCGGCAAAAGACATAGCAAAACTTAATAGATTAAACATAAAAGATCCCTATAATGCCCCGGGGTGCTTTTAACATGTATCAATAAATGAACGGATAGATTTCTTGACCTGCAGTATCCTGATATCTACAACTACCTCATCAACTTTCCCTCCTAACGTTACTCCGGAGACTTAAAAAGCCTACAAAAGCCTGGAGGGGTACAAATGGACACAATCTAATTTTTTGATGAATATTCAGGAGTCTGCCCGGCTAAAACCACAGACTGTTAAAATGTCGTCAATTTACTACAATGTCAATTTACCGCTAATTCATCGGAAGATCACTCCGGGATACATCTATGATCGCCAAAGCCTTTTGGATATCGACAACACATACAAACACAAACTCGCCTGCTACTGAGAAGCTACGAGGCCTTTGTTTACTGCTGGAGCAGGACCTCGAGACCGCGGCCTCGCTTACTGACGCTACCCGCATAAGGCGGCCGCAAGCGGTGTGAGAGAGGACGGAAGCGCCGGTAAGCGGAGGTATACGAGCCAGGCTAAGGGCTAACCCCACAAGACCGGCTCTTCCAACACTCATGCTCTCAAACGTTCGCTCTCTGGAAAACAAACTGGACTTAATTCAACTCAGTCGGTCTACACAGCATGAGGCAAGGGATTGTTGTGTGTCTGTTTTCACTGAAACATGGCTAAACGACAACATCCTGGACTCCGCCATTCAGCTACACGGGCTAACCTGCTATCGAGCGAACAGAGATTCATCACTGTCTGGTAAGACTCGCGGGGGTGGCTTGTGTGTGTATATCAACAAAAAATGGTGTAACAATGCTGCATTAGTATCGAAACACTGTTCGTCGCTGGTGGAGTTTATGGTTGTGAAGTGTCGACCGTTCTATCTGCTGCGGGAGTTCACGGCCATTGTTATTGTCGCGGTTTACATTCCCCTGTGTGCAAACGCCAAGGACGCGCTTCGTGAACTGTACAGCGCCATCAGCGAACAACAAACAAATAACCCCGACGGCTTTTTCATCATAGCCGGTGACTTTAACCACGCAAACTTAAAGACAGTTTTGCCAAAGTTCTACCAACATGTGAACTTTGCAACAAGGGGAAATAACACACTGGACTTTTTTTTACACAACAGAAAAGAACGCATACAAAGCCGAACCCCGCCCCCACCTCGGGTACTCGGACCACATCTCTGTTATGCTAATCCCAGCATACAGACCACTTCTCAAACTTGCCAAACCGGTTCTAAAGCAGATCACGGTATGGTCAGAAAATGCTACCTCAGCACTGCAGGACTGCTTCCAGGACACAGACTGGAACATGTTTAAAGAGGCGGCCACCTACAACAACCACACAGACCTGCAGGAGTACACTGAAACTGTGACTGCTTACATCCAAAAGTGCACTGATGATGTGACAGTCACCAAGACCATCACCACACGCACCAACCAGAAGCCATGGATGACAGCAGAGGTTCGTGGGCTGCTAAAGACCAGAGATGAAGCTTTCAGATCAGGAGATAAAGCAGCCCTCAAAACAGCAAGAGCCAATCTGTCCCGCAGCATCAAAAATGGAAAACGGTCATATGCTCAAAAAATCAACAATCACTTCACAGACAGCAGAGACACACGGAGTCTGTAGCAAGCCATTCAGACCATCACAGGCTACAAGCCCCCGCCACAGGCCTGTGATGATGACACATCCCTCCCAGATACACTCAACCACTTTTATTCATGGTTTGAAATGCAGAATGACACACCTGCACAAAAACTGCCCACACCTCCCAACGACCAGGCGCTCTGTCTGTCTCCAGCCAACGTAAGGAAGACCCTATCTAGGATCAACCCACGCAAGGCTGCGGGTCCCGACAACATACCTGGCCGTGTACTGAAAGACTGTGCTGTACAACTGACATATGTCCTAACAGATATCTTCAACACCTCGCTGAGCCAGGCAGTCGTCCCCACATGTCTCAAATCCACAACAATCATACCGGTACCAAAGAAATCACCTGTGTCCTGTCTAAATGACTACCGTCCCATAGCACTGACTCCAATCATAATGAAGTGCTTTGAGAGGTTAGTCATGCACAACATCAAAGCCAGCCTCCCCTACAAAATCGACCCGCTCCAGTTTGCATACCGTCCAAACCACTCTACAGACGATGCAATCTCCTCCACCCTCCACCTGGCTCTTACCCACCTAGAAAACAAAGACTCTTATGTTAGAATGCTGTTCATTGACTTCAGCTCAGCATTCAACACAATAATCCCACAACAGCTCATCAACAAACTAAACCTGCTGGGCCTTAACAATTCCCTCTGTAATTGGATTCTGGACTTTCTAACCGGAAGACCTCAGTCAGTCCGTGTCGGCCACAACACCTCAAGCACTACCACACTGAGCACAGGTGCCCCACAAGGCTGTGTGCTCAGCCCACTGCTCTTCACGCTGCTGACCCACGACTGCACTGCCAAGTCCAGCTCCAACCACATCATCAAGTTTGCTGATGACACAACAGTGGTAGGTCTCATCAGCAACAAAGATGAAACGCACTACAGAGAGGAAGTGGCACAGCTGGCTGAATGGTGTGGCACTAACAACCTGTCCCTCAATGTGAGTAAGACAAAGGAGGTTGTGATGGACTTCAGAAGGAACTCCGG
The DNA here is from genome assembly GCF_012432095.1 of Onychostoma macrolepis. Taxonomy (NCBI): domain Eukaryota; kingdom Metazoa; phylum Chordata; class Actinopteri; order Cypriniformes; family Cyprinidae; genus Onychostoma; species Onychostoma macrolepis. The sequence continues at coordinate 8,930,492 of NC_081179.1, forward strand.
TGATCACCCCCCACTGACCATCGACAGCTCGCCTGTGGAGAGAGTCAGCAGCACTAAATTCCTGGGGGTGCACATCACAGAGGATCTCACCTGGACCACCAACACCATGTCACTCTCCAAGAAGGCACAACAGCGCTTACACTTTCTCCGCCGGCTGAAAAGAGCAAGTCTCCTCCACCCATCCTCACCACTTTCTACAGGGGCACCATTGAGAGTGTGCTGACCAGCTGCATCACTGTCTGGTACGGGAACTGTACTGCAGCAGACCGCAAGACCCTCCAGCGGACAGTGAACACAGCTGCAAGGATCATCGGTGCCCCTCTCCCCTCCATCCTGGACATTTTCCTCACACGATGCTCCAGCAAAGCCAATAGTATCGTGAAGGACTCCACACACCCCTCCCACAGTCTCTTCCAGCTCCTACCATCAGGAAGACGGTACCGGAGCATCAGAGCCCACTCTGCCAGACTGCTCAACAGCTTTTCCCCCCAGGCTGTGAGAGCCCTGAACTCAAATCACCCCACCCCTCTCTGAAACCCCATACAAACCCCTACCTCCTGAAACATGGACCATCTGAAACTTATGGAACTTTTTGTGCAATCGAAGTGTGCTACACACAGGTGAGTGGGCCTGTACAAACCACCTGTAGTAGCACACTCTCCTCCTCTATGCGCACTAGTCACTTTTCACACACACTGTTGTGTGTATACATATCCCACAAAAAGACATATGTTTACATGCTCATGCACTACAAATCATCCTGCACTGTTCCCCAGCCAGCTGCTGACTCACAATGTTTCTCTTTGCACATGTACAGTATTTATCTAAAGCACTCGTATAGTCTGTATAGTTTGTATTTTTTAGTTTATGTATAGGAAAAAATAAATAAATAAATAAATGTTATATATAGTATATTTATAGTCAAAATCTATCAGTAGGATAGTTGTGTATAGGTTTATATTGTTTTACTTCATTGCTATATTCCTGTATTTATGTAGCACCGTGGTCCTGTAAGGCACGACATTTCGTTCCACTGTATGCCCCCGCATGTAGCGGAATGACAATAAAGCTCAACTTGAACTTGAACTTGAACTGTGTTTTTACGTAAATCAACCCTAGCTGTCCTTGTCGGTAGCCAGCATAACCATATCACTGTGAATACAGTAGACATCATAAATGTCATGAAATCTTACCCGTTTATTCCCGAATGTTGTGTGTTAGCACGTTTTATCTGCAGGGGCTGGCACTCTCCCTGACAGTGGCAGGTCGCAGCGCCACTTCCTGTGGCATCCCCAGAGTTCGTGGCAGCTGCTCGCCGTTTCTGCTGTTTGCTCGGTAAAAACTACGCTGTTCTCAGTGGCGAGCGATGGTGTTTTAAAATAATATTAAGGCAAAGTTCCCACAGGTGTGTTATTTATTATTATTGTTATTATTATTATTATTATACATTTTTATGTATTTGCTGCCAGAGTTCATGCCAGGAGTCACGATCGTTTGTCGCCGTTTCTGCTGTAAACTACAGTTTTATTTTTAAATAAAAAATTTCATGATGCACATTATATACCAGCAAGCAGATGCGACCAGAATATGAACACAATAAGTTAAATTGCATAAGCATTTTCCCATAAAGAACATACACATAAGGAGAGCTGTATATATAAGCACGTGTATACTATATACAGGTGCGTAGCCATCATTTCAGAAGTGAGGGGAACAGAAATGAAATTATATATATATATATATATATATATATATATATATATATATATATATATATATATACATACATACATACATACATACACACACACACACACAGTGCCTTGCGAAAGTATTCATACCACTTCATATGTATATATTTATATATACAGGTGCATCTCAATAAATTAACTTTCATGAGCTGTAAGCTCTAATCATCAAAATTAAAACAAAACAAAAAAAACTTTTGAAATGTTTTACTTTACATGCAATGAATCTAAAATATATGAACGTTTCACGACATTCTAATTTATTGAGATGCACCTGTATATCCCTCTGGTGCTCTTCAGTCACATTTATGGCATTTGGAATGTGAACAGACAAAAAAATTGAGGGCTTGATTCGAGCAGGCTAAGTGGTTGTAAAAATAGTCACACTTGTAGTCTTCGGTCAAAAATGACCGACCATAGGAAATGAATAGGAAATTGACAAAACACAAAAATTCAGCAAATTTTTGCAGAAAAAAGTGGACAGCAAGGAAGAGGTTACACTCTGAAACATCAAGAGTACAAAACAGACACACACTCACACTCACACACACACACATACACAAATGAATTGGTAAAGTTAATTTGTGTATATTCATTCAAATGAATTGGTATGGTTATAACCAATATTTATAGCCATAACAACTCAGAAAACTGAAATAAGAGGTGAAATCAGATCAGACCCAGAAGGATTAAGCTCTGATAAAACATTCCTGTTCATTTTTGTTACTTTTTATAGCATTTTAATATTTTGTGTAACAAAATGCTTTCTCTGTGTTCAGGTTTGACTGTAGTAATAATAATTCAAAAACTGATGCTTTAAATCAACATTTCATACAAAAAAAAATCTAAACCTTTACAAAAACTTGTCTTTGAAAATGTCTAAATATATATCCAAACCCACAATTTAATAATAAAAAAAAGTGTTTATGTCTAAAAGCAATTAGAGAATTAATAGGCCTTTTATATACAGCTATATGGGAATCTATGGGCTAAACCATGGAATTGCAGATGTTTTTCTTATTTTACTCCCACCAGATGGCACTAATCTGGCTTAAAAAATTGGATTTTAAAGGCATTGTTTTGCCATAATTTAAAAGTAATAAAACTGTATTGTATTATTTTCAATGGGAAAAATTTATCATAATTATTGCATAAATATTAATTAGTACCACGAAATTCTCTCAAAATACAAAAGAAAAAAATATTATTAAACAAAAATATGTTATATAAGACATAACATACTGTAACATACTTAACATACCGTATATACATACTGTATATAGGAAACTTTGTTTTTTCTCTCTTATTTCTTTCTTTTAATTGGCTTAGAAATCAGATACACTGTTGGACAATAAACAATAAATGATTTGTTAATGTACTACAAACACTTTTTTTTTCATTTTTATCACATATAAGGCAGAATAGTTTCTGTACTACATGGCTCGAAATTACGACCATTTTGGTCGCATATGCTCCCATAATTTAATCTGTGCGACCTCAAAATATATTTGGGAGCATTTGTGCCAGTGCATATAATTGTTGTAGTGCGACCTGTTTTCATTTCTCTAAAAACGTTCACAGTTATGTGCCTTCTGTGTGCTGATACGGTGACCGGTCTGCCATTCTATCAAACGTTACATAACTCCATCTTTTCATTCTTAAATTTAATGCAGATTTTAGATTGTTAATATTAGCTGTCAATCACTCAGTCACTGCTTTCCGCTGTCAGGTGACAGGGAGCTAACTACCGCGGGAAATGCAAAGGGCTGAAGAAGAGAGTAAATGAAAGGAAACAGTGACAGATTTCTTTTGTAAACCACCTAAAGTCACAAATAATGGTGCTGGTGATAGCGATCATGTGGTGAATGCTGACCCACCAGCCGAAAAGAAGGCGTACAGTTTTCGGAGAGAATGGTTGAAAGACTTCGAGTGGCTCCGCTATGAAAATGCACTGTGCTCTATGCACTGCATTCACTTTAAAGCCTGTGGGACGGAGTTTGCAGGAACACTAACAGCATTCGCCACCGAATCTACACATTTTAAGCTAGAGAGCTTGGTTAAATACGTGTGCCAAACACAAGAAACGCAGAGACAAGTGTGTGACAAAACGTTCAGGATCATCAGGTTCAATCGTTAAGGCCTTTAATAGTCAGGATGCTCACGTAGCACTGCTGTAGTTTATTTAACAACACTCTCCAACAACTCTCCTACTTTTATTTCTTTTAAGTCTAATTTCTAGTCAAATTAGAATGATATCTTAGTTTTACCAGTGATATAGTTTGTGATTGCATTTTCTATATGTCCAGACGTGCAGTCTACCAATAACATTAGAGCGACAGCAGGAACGCCCTTTGAAGAAAGTAAAACATCATGACTTTACTTTATCAGGTCTATTAGGGAAAACAGCTAGTAAGTTGTATGATGATATTAAATTTGTGAAAGAAAGTAAATTATATAAAAGAATATAGCGTTTTGATTGTTTTTTTGTTTCGTTTTATTTTCCAGTTTGTTTATTTGTTTTTCTTGGTTTTTATGTTTATTTCTATTCTGTATACAAGCAAATATTCTGATCCATACTCCATTCCAGTTGGTATGGAGTATGGATCCAACTGGATAAATTGGTTGCCAACCGCCAATAAACACCAAAGAAGTAGTAGTAGTAGTAGTAGTAGGAAGGGGTTGTGGCCATAGACATAATAAATATCTAGACGCCTCATTGGCCGCTCGACCGCACGTCAACGGCGCCGCCATATTGGTGCGGGCAACTCTCCAGAACTCTCATACCGGGACAGAAGAAAACATACCTGACTCGTCGGCAGCTTGGGCATCTACAGACCGTCGCACATTAATAACAACAGATCTCGGGGTATTATCTTTCACAGGTAAGACTGAACAGTTGTTTCTGGATGTTTTTTTGGTCATTTTTAGCATTATGTTCACAGCTTAATTAGCCACCAGTGTCAGACTATTAATAGCTAGCGATATGGCTAGTAAGCAGTGAAAGCTGAGGCTTTATAAAAAATCAAAGTTTAAATTAATTCTTATTAAGTTTTAACTTATATTGTAGTTCATATCATAAACTAAATTGTGTTATGAGCACAATATGTACAGTGAGCACTTTGACAAGACCGTGTCAGACTGTCAGGATAGGGATGGAGCTAAAGCATCTCTCTTTAATTTCACTTCTCATTTACAAAGAGCAAGTTTATCATCACTAGATTATAAGGATTTCATAGCTTATCATAAAACTGTGGACTGATTATATAAATTATTTGTTTTTTTCTGTTTTAGCCAACTGCAAACAGGACAAAGCAAGCCTTAAGGAAAGCTGAAGAAAGCATGTTTCCTGCATTTCCTAGAGACTAGGCTACACCTCCACAGCCTAATGTTGTATTTGTACTCGTTAAAACCCAGAACAGCCCTGAATGAATGGCCAGAATGACCCTGATCATATTCAAACCACTCTCTCTCCCCGGAACAGACTTCCAGGAGCATTTTTTAACCTTTGTAAGGGTAACTTTTATAACAATATAATTACCTTATTAAATGTTTCTGTCATTTTTGTCAAATATTTAAAAATAACCAGTTTCTTCAGTCAATCACAATACTATAGACTGCATTTTAAATTATTTACACAGGCTGTTTAATGCTGATCATGTACTACTGTATGTGCATTTACACAAAAACTGCATAATGTAAATAGCCTAGAAATGAGAAACACAGGAACTCCTTAGTGAGTGAAGCTGCAATATCATGACAAAATCATTGTTTATTATTGCTCTTTATGTTGTAATAATGATTATTAATTTTGATTTATAGAAAGTTTTTTTTTTGGGGGGGGGGGGGCATGTCATATTCTGGTCTGTGTTAAACATAACTATACTTTGACATTTTGTTGTACAACGTAAACTGCACACACTCACACCCCAAACATTCCTATGTAGTAACATATATTGAAAAATAAACGACTGCTTCAAAATGTGTTTTCTGCATGGATGTGTGTAATTTGCATTGTAGAGCAAAATTTCAAGCTTTGTCAAGTTGTTTACATTATTTTACTCATTCATTGAAAAACTTCATTAGAAAATATAGGAAAATCTTGAGGAAGCAGTGGAGAATTAGTCTTTATTAGTCAGGTTTTGTTGTCACAACTAATATATATATATATATATATATATATATATATATATATATATAAAATACTCAAGGAGCTCATTAATTAAACAATTTGGAATTCATGACCACAATTTTTTGCTTGTCATTAGTTGTCTTTGTTTAATAATTATTATACAAATACCATTATAAAACTGTACTTTTCACGATTATTTATAATTTACTATTAATTTATTCTTCATTATTGTCTATTCTGTATTATTCCACCCTTGATATTACATATTCTACTTGCTATCTATTGTTATTCATTTATTTATTATTGTATTACACATATAATTTGTGCTATTATAAATCTATTATATCAGTTATGTTATTGTGCTGTTGTACTTGCTTTTAATATTATTCACTTTACTACAACTTGTACTACATATACATTTTAATGTTACATATCACTTTTACTATATTTTTACTGTGCATCAGTGCATATTAGTTCACCACTGTAACTGTAATTTTACTGGATCCATAAAGAATTATCAGTTATATTTGTTATTGCTTGTAGTTTTTATCTGTAGCCTATAGAGTGCTATGAAAATAGAAAGCAGACTACCAGTGTGTCCCTTTTGATTTGTATTTGCTGGTTTTATTAAATTTTCTCAATGATGGTAAATTATTAGTACTTAAAGATGTATTATTTCGATTTTTTCCCCCCTCAGTATTTCAAAGGGAACGAGCTGTGTTCTGACCTAGCACGAGAAAAGCTCAAATGTTGGGGTTGAAGACAGAGAAAGCAATGAAACAACTTAATTTCATTTAATGTACATTGAAATTACATTACATGTATATGTCACAGTTATACTACATCAATATTAGAATTGTTAACCGAAAAAATCAACCAAATCAACACGAGTGTGACTGTGAGCTTTTACAATTTCTTAAGAAAATTATTAATTTTCCAAGCCTAACTGAATAACTGGAGGCAGAGTTATTTTTAACTCCATGTAGATTACAAACCACTGAAATTGGTTGATAAATGTAAACGTTATCGTGTTTTTATCCCGAAAAAACCGCAGCTCCCCCGTTTACCTCCATTTGTTTTTAAGGCAGTCTTGCCCTCACAAACATGGCGGACGTGTTGACGTATCGCAGCAACGGACCGAAGCGGCCAATGAGGCGTCTAGGTATTTATATGTCTATGGTTGTGGCCAGAGCCATATAGAGAGAGAGTTGCGACAACTCCGTTGACTCCAATGGACCGTTTTTTTTACAGCAATGGCGGATCATGGAGCCGCTCAATACAATCAGCGCCGTAGAGATGCAGCAGAAGAGAACGCTGAGATGAACTTTTAAAAGGTAAGACATTTATAGAACAAAATGGTATATTATCAGCACAGCTAATCAAATTATCTTGTGCATTAAAACAGATTATTATTAGATTATTCCTCACTTAGTAGATTTACGGCATGTTATTCATTCTCTTCAGGCAGCATTCGTTGTTGTGTAATTAAGGCTTTTAAACGTGATTTCTGCTGTTGGGAAGTTATTTAATAGATTTAGATTTATTGCAAAGGATGCTGATGGACCTGAGTGAGAATAAAAAAAGTTTAAAATAGGCAAGCAGTTTTCATTTCAGAATCATGCTAGGCTAAATTTCCAAAAATGTATTATATAGGCCTACCACTACTATTTTATAGAAGTAATCACAATAAACCTGTACTGTATTTTATACTTAAATGTCTTAGATACTGTAGAAGCACTGTGTTGAAGGAGCAGATGCCACAGAACTGAAATGTGATGGAGCATCACTTAACCATTTCTCCTGTGTTTTTCTCCTTCTCTATCTGGATCAGAACAAGAACCACCTGAAAACTCCTGTAATGAGAAATCACCCTCACAATGAGTCTCTTCACTGGGTTTGGCAAGTCTTTCCCTGTTCTTCGTGAAAAGTGCCAGTTCCCATATGATTACATCACATTTTGTTGGTGTAATCTATAGATTGCACCTGCTGACTATATCCAGCATCTTATGAAGACTTCAGATGACCAGCACCTGTGAAGAGATGACGCCAGCCCTTGAGAGGACTTCAGATGAAGCTGACTCTGACTCTGAATAAACATACAAAACTGATCAATTTTCCTTTCATTGTAATCAACATGATCAAATCATGTAACCATTGCTTTAATTTATTCATTGTTTCTGAACTCATGACATTACTTAACTGCATGATTTGTATAGCCTAATTTTAGAACACTTCTGCCATATGAACATTACTTTGACACAGTTACACCTGTTAACAGAACTCTTATTTGTAATGTAGAAACATTCATTTTCTGTAAAGCTGCTTTGAAACCATGTTTGTAATAAAAGTGCTATACAAATGTGAATTGAACAAAACATGATGCATAATTGTTTTCTCCTCTCCGTGTCAGTATAGGGAAACCATACATTCACACTCCTTTCTGTGAGTGACTGAGCGCTCCCATGCAGCACAGCAAACTATAGTGGAGACTGTTCAAGGACAACATGCTTTATAGCATGTAAACAAGTGCATAACAAAAGTTAACATACATCAAATATATGATTAAATGGGTAAAAATGTTTTAAGTTATTTTAAATTTGAATATACTACAAATATATATTTATATATTAATAATGGAGGGTGCACAAGAATCAAAAACATTAATTCCCACTTAATCTTAAAATATCTTCACTTATTTGGAATGAATTTTCAAAGACAACAAACTTAACATTTACCATGAGATTAATAAAACGACAATGATGTGATTGCACTTGACTAACAAGTTGTTAGAAAACACACACACACATAATTATATTTATACAGAGAGGCTGAAGTTACTTGGTAAAAGACCACGATGTCGTTTATATAGTAAACATGGACTTTTTCCATGGTATCGTCAGCCTAAAATATGTTAACATGGCAGGTAAGGACAGCTGACCACATTAATCCTCAAATATTAGCGAATTTTATCTTTTAAAAACAACACTGATACAGCTACATATACATTATTTTATAAATAATGTAAATAAAGTATTTTATTGTCTACTAATTAACAAAAATCGCAGTTCTGTCTCTCTAACTCAATGCATTCCAATTGCCGGCTATGAACTTCCTGGAACTATTGAGGTCTACGTGAATCACGTGACGATCGAGCGTTTTGAACTTCCGTTGTCGCAACTCTGTCTCTCTTATGGCTCTGGTTGTGGCTAGAAGGGATACAGCTCCGACCGGAAATGAACAATGAAATTAATTTTATACCTATTAGATTGTGTTTTATTAACGTCTACACCTACCCCAACCCTAAACCTACCCCTTACAGGAATTAAAAAATAGTAACTATTGTTGTACAGTGTGACAAAAATGACGCAGTATCGATGTGCGCATGCTCAGTAGCGCCATACTTTTCCCTTCTAGGCCAACCCCCACAAGCGTCTTCACAGTAGAGTCTAGCGACATACAGCGAAAATCTCTGGCGGTGTGACGTCACGATTTTCGTACTGAAGCTGCGCATGCACTGTAAAAGGAGAAAACAGGGGAATGAACTCACCGGAACTCCGTTATTTCACTGCAAAAAGCAATGAGAGATTTTCGGGGCAAAACTCGAAATTCGACACATTAGATGTGATTTTAGATTAAATAAATAAATAAAAAATCGATAATAAAATGCCAACTTCAAGTGAGTGTTGACTGAAAGCTTTGTATGTCAGCAATATGGACAAAGTTCTTCCACTATTTCTGCTTCTACTTCCAATGGCTGCTCCAAAAGGTAAGATTTTAGAAGACTTATTGCAAACTCTACTTAATTTGTTTGCACTTATAATTTGCGCTGCAAATATGTCCTCGGACAAAGATTAACTACTTCACAATGCTACGGAATATAGCATTGGCAATGACAACAGCAAAAAATAACAAATTAAATGGATGATCACAGATTAACTAGTGTAGCTACAGAGCTGTTAATGGCAGAGCAACAGTTCTGGTTGCAGTAGGCTATTACAAGCCTGACTTTGACTAAATAAAAATACATTTTATGAAACACGTGCACTTGGTTTCTTTTCACATTGTTGGCGGTCCGTGTACGTTTTGATAGTTTGTTTTTCCATTTGAAATTAAATAAGCAGAAACGAGAAAACGGTTGTTTTTTCATTTGTTCAATAAAACGAAAAAAACGAGATTTTGGCTCGATTTTCGTTTTTTTGGTTCACGGGTAGAAAACCAAGCGGCAACCTCCCGCTCCCTCTCTTGAAACCAACACGGAAGTGACTAAAACTGCAATTCATCGACTGGCCGCTAGAGGCTGGCTCCAAAAGGGAGTCAGTCCCTAGAATCCCCATGTTAAAATGCCCAACTTTACAGCAGAATAAAATATGTTTACAGCCTGGTACAAAAAGTGGTTTTGGTCTATATAGCTAATTTTGCCCTTCGTGACAACTGTGAGGGGGGTGAATTTTTTTTATAACTCATCCATTTAAATTATATTAAGCCTTAAAGTTCTGCATAATTAAGGGCGTGGCCACTTGAGTGACAGGTGGACTGCCGCTCTGCTCCAGAGTGTGAAACTCGCTAGAGTGAAAACTGGCTTTAAAGATTTTTATTTGTACAGAAAAAATAATTATAGGTAGCACACTGGAAATCTGGCAATTAGATGTTTTAATGAAAATGATCTCAAACTTGATTTTTACCGCTAAATTGATATTGTACTCTGCTTTTGCAGTCTGCAAAAAGTGAGATGTCACGCCAAGGCAAAAGGCAGTAACTTCCACATTATATAGGGTGATCACCATTTACAGAATCATTATAGTAACATATGTATAAAATCTAGTGATCATTGGCTAGGCTATAACATCTAGTAATGTGATCATTTTTTTTTTTTTTTTTTTTTTTGCAATGTTCGCTAACATTAAAGGATGCAAGTCATACTTAGCCTATTGTTTTTACATCGAACTGAATTAAAATATCTTAACCTATAAGAACGACTTGTGGATTGATGTGAACGCCAGCAGGAATAATGCTCCGAATGATTGTGAATTAAACATCTCCGATGGCGTTCATTGCAATGGATTTTATAGACTTACAAGAAAAGGAAGGAAACGGATTTATTTGCGAACAGTTATTGATTTTATGATTTTATTTTCACTTGAGTGAATAATCTGCATTATAAAAAAAACACGTTAAAGATTATTTACAATTAATTATTGTTGTCAAGTTATCTAGTCGTTATTGCTTACAGTGCTTTGTTATATGGAGCAGGTTGTTAGATCGCGATCTATTAGTTTGTCAAATGAAGTGCCGACAGATGTATAAAAGTACTCAAGTCACACCGTAATTTAAACGCGGCAGACTTTAATGGACAGTAAAGCAAGATCGGGTTTTCTTCTGTGCAACCTAACGCGTTTCTCAGAAATATTTATTTCAGAAATTTTAATCAGCACCCAGCCTGTTTTATTTAGCTGTGCACGTTGTTAAATCTGTATGGTGACACTGCGCTACCCATAGACTGCAGAACAGATGAGAAGCACAGATTTTAAAAAAAGAAATAGAAATAGTCCCCCAGATATTTTTGGTAAAAAATAAGTCTGATTAAGCTCATGCAGGTAGGATACCACGGAGCCCCTTAAAGGACATTGTGGTGGGAAAAATTCGGGGTGAGTGGAAAAAATTCAGGGTGGGAGGAAAAAATAATTTTCAAATGTTTTGCGTTCCCTCGCAAAGATATTTGCGTTCTCTCGCAAAACCATTTGAGTTCGGACAAACTCTTCCAGTTTACTTTACAGCTTGCAGTGGTTACAGCTCGTATGTTCACAATGGAGCAGTTCATAGAGTTTTATTTTGAACTTGGATTCAAATAAATTAATAAGTGCTTAGGCACGGTTTTGGGACATAATAAAACGCTTAATGTGGCTCAATGTTTTAAAACGGTGACTTGGAGGACCAAATTCGATAATAATAAAAGCTGATAAAATTATTAGGCTAATATTAATAACCTTATTAATAATATTACTAAGCAGAATAGCCCAGAATATGAACGCAACGCCCTGCACGTAGCCTAAGCTTTTTCTCCCTCTAAGGTAGGCTATAATGAAAACGGTGATTTAAAAATACCAAATCCGTTGCATTCATGTTCTGGGCTATTCTCCTTTATTAATAGTAATATTATTAATAAGGTTATTAATATAAACCTAACAATTTTATTAGTCTTTATTATTATCGAATTTGGTCCTAATGTCACTGTTTTAATACATTAAGCCACATTAAAGCGTGTTAGAATGTCCCAAAACCATGCCTTGAACTAACCTGACTGTATTTCTTTATACTTGAGTCAAAGTTCAAAATAAAAACTTTATGAACGCTCCATTGTGAACATACGAGCTGCATGAACCTTTCATTATAGCCTACCTTAAGGGTTTTCTATGGGGAAGAAAAGGCTTAACGTGCAGGGCGTTGCGTTCATATTCTGCTTTATTAATAGTAATATTATTAATAAAGTTATTAATGTTAGCCTAATAATTTTTATCAGGATTTATTATTATCGAATTTAGTCCTCCGATGTCACTGTTTTAAAACATTAAGCGTTTTAGAATGTCCCAAAACGTGCCTCGAAATAAGCACTGACTGTATTACTTTGAGTCCAAGTTCAAAATCAACATGATCTCACAGAATTCCGTGTAATGACCACGGACTTAATTAACCCCCGAATCTGTGGTGGCATCACGGAATCGCTGAAAATTCCGTGATGGGCTCACTCACAGAAGTGATACCAATGTAAGTCAGTGACAGGCATCAGGGTTCAACACTAGTAAACCCTTAGCATCAATATGCCGACGCGATACTGGGAAATTTATCGTCATCATTATTGTTCAGAACTGGGTAGGTGTGGGGTCAGGTACTCCAGTGAAAGTATAAATTTATATACAAAATATATACCTGTTTCTAAATATTAATTAACACCAGTGTTATTAATTTCAAATTGAAAAACAAACTATCAAAACGTACACGGACCATTGGCTTTATTTTGAGTTAATCTGCATATTTGACTGTTGATCCCAAAAAGAACTTAATGGAATACACATACCACAGTTTTGTTAATTGTGTTATTTTCTATTTCCTGTTATAATATCACAGGCTCTCACTCTTTATGATTCCTTGGAACGTACATTAAAGGACAAACGCCATTTCCTGAATTTAGCTATGTAGCGATGTTGGATGATGTCAGAGTTCTGTATTATAACGGTGAGACGAAAACTCTCCATTCAAGAGGAAATACAACAGCTGAAGACGATGTGTTTGATTCAGTGTTCCTTGCAATAAGCGACGACATACATGCAGATTTAATAGACAGATGGGTAGTAGCAACAACAAACTTAAATGAAACTGATCGTGAGTATTACAATTATGTAGCTATTTAAATTTGATCAAAAAGACTTGAAATTTTAAGAAATATAATAAATAAATAAATAATCATTTTAACATAAATAATAGAATATAAACAAAAATAGTAGTAGTAATAATATTAACCATTTTTATTTAAAATATTTATTTATGATTTATTTTGCAATTGTAAAATGTCTAGACAAATTTCTGCATGTGATGTTGTGCTGTAAATACTACTTCAAAACTTTTTTTTTTTTTCTCCATTCAAGGTGTTCTTGCCCTTCAGAGGCTGGTTGTGTGTGAGCTGAGGGATGATGGTGAACCGGGACAAATGATCACACGGGATGCTGTCAGAGGATCCACCACTGATGAGCTGCTATATGTTGACAAGAATTTTACATATCAGGGTACTTTAAATGTCTCGGCCCAAGTGCTAAATATTCATCTCGAATTCAGCATGAGGCGTCATGAAGTTTTATACCAACCATTTTGCATCAAAACACTCAAGGGTTACCTTAAAAATAGGAGGACTCAAATCAATAGAAAAGGTACGATGACTGACTTCTAGCCAAACTAATCAAGAACAAGTGTATTCATTTATATTTAGCTATTTTTCAGACCAGTATTGAAATAATATCTTTCTCTTACCTTTTTTCCCCACAGTGAAACCAAAAATCAGGCTCCTCCAGAAAGAACTATCTTCTGGGTTTTGTGTGAGTTGTTTGGCAACAGGATTTTACCCTCGTCACATCAACCTGACCCTGTTCAGAGACAAGCAGCCTGTAGCTGATCATGAGATCACTGGAGGAGATCTGCTGCCCAATGGTGACGGGACGTACCAGATGAGGAAGAGTCTGGAGATCAGTGCTGCAGACAAACACAAATACACCTGCTCTGTCACACACCTCAGTCTGGACAACAAACTGGATATTAATTTGGGTAATAATTTAAAACGATAAAGTATCATTATCCAGTGTTTCAAATCTGTTTGTGACCTTTTTAACATACGCGTTTCAGAATTTGATCCAGGAGAACCGTTTAAATCAGTGATTCCCTCAGTGCTGATAGTTTTGGCTCTGGTGTTGGTGTTTGGAACTGCAGCTGTCATACATAAATGCAGAAGGAGACGAGCAGGTAGGACAAAAACTGAAATGAAGATAAATCAGTCCACTTTTGTTTATAAAATACTTGACTTCCATGCATAATTCCATCCTTTTGATTTTGTAGATTCATCTTCAAATGCTTATGCTGCTGCTTCTAGTAAGTTCATTCTTTATAACTTTTTTTTTTTTTTTTAATATAGGTATTATAAGTATAAAAATGAAATGATTTTTGTATCTTTTTGTACATATTCAGTTCATTCATTAAACTTTTCTTCAGCATCTGAAGAACACGTCGAAACAACATAAATATCATGCCTTGGTGCTACATGGATCAGCATCTTCAAACAATGAAAAATAAGTTCTGCAAGTTACTTGGCTTTTTGAAGAAAGATACTATCAGATGCTGAGAGTAAAGTATGAGAATTTAAATGCCAGTTCCACAACAAATAACGAAAGAATTGTTAATGTGTATGTATTATGCTCTCATTTGTATTTGTTTTCCCAGTCTTGTTTTTGTTTTGTTGTGGGACAGGCAACCACACTGCAGAGTGTATGTCATGTGACCTAATCAGTGACTGAATGAATGCATGTTCCTGTTTTTGTTTAATAAAAGTGTGCCAGTCAGAGTGATGAGAAAAGCACTACGTATTTCGTGTGTTATTGGTGTGCTCTGCTAACAGGTTATGGGCCCAGATAACGTGACATAGTTTGTGTGTTAAGATACTGGATGAAAGTCGAGTGAGATGAGACCTATTCCAACAACATGAGTAGAAGGGCAAAGGAAGCGGTAACAACAAGCCGCTGGTCAAGACTAGTTTCTGACGGAGATGAAAAAAATAATGAGTTGTGGGAGACACAATTTTTGGGCCACCTTTGTTTGCAGGGACCGAAAGAGACTATTTTAAATGAGCCTTCTGACGAGGATGAGGAAGATACGGCGAAAAATGCCGAAGCTTATGCGGAGCTGATTCAATTCCTGGACGACAAAAGTCTGTCGCTAGTCATGAGGGCAGCAGCAGATGACGGACGAGCAGCGCTGGAGATTCTGCGAGAATATTATGCTGGCAAGGGGAAGCCCAGGGTGGTTAGCTTGTACACAGAGCTAACTTCACTGCAGAAGTCGCCCAGCGAGAGTGTTACTGAATATGTAATCAGAGCTGAGACTGCAATCACTGCTTTGAGAAATGCAGGTGAGAATCTGAGTGACGGACTTTTAATAGCAATGATTTTAAAAGGACTTCCAGAGACATTTAAGCCATTTGCAATTCATGTTATTCAGAGCGATGATGAAATTACTTTTGCTGAATTTAAAACAAGGCTCAGAAGTTATGAGGACATTGAAAATATGCGAGCAACTGCATCCGAGGACAATGTAATGAAAGCAAGAGCGCAGCTTGGCACGAAATCCGCTATAGCAGGTACAGCTGATTGTGGGGCTGGAAGTAGTGACATTGTTTGTTACAGGTGTGGTACAAAAGGCCACAGAGCAAGGACATGCCAGCGTAAAAAGTGGTGCAATCAATGTAAAAGTACCACCGCGATGAAAGTGCAGACGGAGAAAGCAGCGGGATAAAGCATGAAAAGTGTCCGAAGAGACGGGTGACAAGGAATATGTTTTTTGGGCAAGCGACGCTGAGATGCGGCATCATAATACCAAGAGGAGAGGCCTAATGGTGGATGCGGGTGCAACTTCACACATCATCACGGACATTGCAAAATTCCAGAGGTTTGACAGCAGTTTTCAGGCCGGCACACACTGCGTGGAATTGGCTGATGGCACCAGGTGCAACGGGGTCGCCAAGAACAGAGGGGCGATGCATTAGTATGTTTGGTTGACAGCAGAAGATGGCGTTTCAAAATGATCAGAAACGCGCTATACATCCCAACATATCCAGGATTTCCTCTCGGTGAAAACACCCAAATCTGTGGGCCAAATCTGGCTTACACTCGTTAATTCTGGCAGTGTTTTTTTCACAGTCTGGTGCAGTGTTGCCAACTTAGCAATTTTGTTGCTAAATTGAGCAACTTTTCAGACTACCCTAGCAACTTTTTCTTCCAAAAGCACCTAGCAACAAATTAAGCAATTTTTAAAATTTATTAGACTCAGACAATAAAAAGGCACACATTTTCCATCCAAATTACACAAAAAGAGGAAACCAATGACGCCTAGCAGTACACGCATCATGGGAACTGAATTGCTATTTGCAATTGTTAAATTTAATAATAATAATAATAATAATAATTGAATAATTGTTCATTTATGATACACTTTGTTAGTAGGTTGCCTGCAATTGTTGATCAGTTAGTACACTGTCAGAAAAATGGAAAAGATACTAGTAATTGTCCATGACATTATCCCTTGTAATCCCGTAACCCCAAAACACAATGCGTAATTTAAAATGCAGGTAAAAAACCAATACGGAAAATTATTTTATTTTAACATTGTAGATTGTGCCCTATTTTTGAGTGTAGCATACTATCTAACTACTAATACACTGCTTAAAGCATAATTGTTGAGAATGTGTAGTATTACTAGTTTACTAGCTATTAAAAAACTTTTTTTTGTAATAATTCATAATTGTGTAAGTGTTCAATAATTCAGTGTATTTAAAATACAGTTATTTATATTTTAATATTATGCGTATTATTTTACAAACAAATTTAAATTAACATATAAAATATATTTTTTGTTGAGATTTGATGTGACAATTTTGCGTTTTTGCGATTACGCAAAGACGTCATTTAGCAACTTTTAGCAACAAATCCACCTTCCTTTAGCAACTTTTTCTGAAAATTAGTTGGCAACACTGGTCTGGTGTGAAAAAGGAAAATATTTGGCTGAGATCTGGGTGGGTTTTGGTTAGCCGAAGAGTAAATACAAGATATCTGGCATGAATGTGATTTAGAGTAAAACAGACTTAAGATGTCTTCCCAATTTTATAAATCCTTTAGGATATTTATTCCAATAGCAGACACTTTTGGATATTATAATTAATTAAAGAAACGTTTATGTACTGAAATTGACTGAGAAATAAAACATGATTGTGTAAAATAAAATAAAAAATAAATAAAAACGCAGCTCCCCAGTACTGCTCGGTGCATTTTGGCTAGTTTAGAACAAAAACGTGCACTTTTAGATAAACAAGGCAACATATGCACTTGTGTCTTATGGAGGTAGAAAAGAGGGAGTCTCGCCCGGAGAGTAATTCAGTGTAGAACCGCCACTGAATGCATGTACTCAGGGTTTCCGCGGAGTCATAAAAAGTCATAAAACGTCTTAAATTTAATAAGAATTTTAGGCCATAAAAAGTTATAAAAACATCCGGATTTTCATAAATTGGTCATAAATTACATTTAGCCACGTCTTAAATTGATATGCTTGTTCATTCATTGGTTCTACTATCGCCTTTTCCCCCCTGAAAATCAGGGGCGGTTCTAGACCACAGTAACTGGGGGGGCCAGACAGGGGCCACTTATGCTTTTAGGGGGCATAATTTTAAAATTCATCCTAACCTACTTTAAGTATTATTAATTCAGTCATTTTTCACCATGTCATGTTGCAATCTCTAGAAGTAATCTATAACAATTTCAACTAAAATGAATATTTCATCATGTTTCATTTATTTTGACAAATAATTTTGTATGTCAGAGGCATCATTTTTGAGGGGGCACGAGGGGACTCTCATGCTTGTCATATGACACACAGCAGCCACAATACCACTGTCACGATCCTCTCTGGATCCAGGGAAACGAGGAGACGAGGGATATAACCAAAACTAGATTTATTTTCAACTCAGGAACACAGGAGACATGCAACATCCAAAAAGACAATTAGACATTTAACAGCTGACAAGACGACAGGGAAACACAGGGCTTATAAATGAAACGAAATCAAACGAGCAGAACTGAAACAGGTGGGGAACAAATCAAACACGGCTGGAGACTAAAGAACTCATAATGACAGGAACAGGAACAAACCAAATATGGGCACGAGAGGAGGGGAAACACAAGACAGGACTGACAACCACTGTATAACTGACATAGGCTTATATATTATAATTTTTTTATTCGAAATATTCCCAAAATATATCATGAAATATCTCAATTCTTAAATATGTGTAAGTAAATGCATTTTGCACCTTTATAGATATTAGTTGATCTATAATGGGCGTAGCATAATAGTGTAATATTAACTTTGCATAAAAATCGTCTTTTTACTTAAGTACCTGATGTCATACCATAAAATGAGTGTCATACCATAAACATATAATACGACTGACTTTGTATTTTATGTGGATTTAATTAAAACATTGTAAGTTACTAATTAGCCCATAACACTTTCATTGTACAAAAAGAGCAAAGAATGTTTACATTATCAAAGAACATTTTCACTTCAGTCCAGCGGGTTCAAGCACTCTCAAAAACTCCCATAAAAATCTCTAAAGCTGTTTACACTGTGAAATTAATATCTTACTTACATTCGTACATCTTCACTTTGTTGTTTCTGAGGAGAGAATTCACCAGAGAATTCAGTCAGCGAGCGCGCGGTGATGAAACAGCTGTGCTTCGGCGGTGACTCATCTGAACGCTTCTGATTGGTCCTTGCATTCATAAGATCAACAGAATCGTATGTGATTGGTTATAATGCGCAGTGCTTTAAAAACGTGTGTGTCTCTGGCTCTGTGCCAGCCAGCTAACGCAGATTTGAATTTAACAGCTGTTTATAGTTTACAGGACAAACTGGCATTTCACCCAAAATTGTTTGGTGTGATATGATTCCAAATTTAGGGGGGCCAAGCTTGTTGACAGGGGGGCACTGCCCCCTAGTACCGCCCCTGCTGAAAATGCACTGGCGGGGGCATTCATTCGTTTCGCCTGTTGTAGTTTTGTCTGAGGAATCTGGGTGGTATCACAGCGTTCCAGAACTAAGGTCCATGTGGCAGTGCAGCAAACAGACTTGTCGGAAGGACTTTCACAGAAACCCGCGCGAACTCCCAACTCCCAAGCTTCACTGGCAATGTAGTCTAGGCCTACAGTCTATGTTCGCAAGAGGTACTGTCTCCTCAGCTCATCTCTCAGCTTATTACTGTATGTCGTTGAGTCACTGCTTAGTTGAACTGAAATCTCCCCCGATTGCACCAGCTGTGCGCAAGTTACAACGTAGCCTAGTTGCGACGTAAAAAGACACTAAGTTACAACTTACGCACTACTAAATATTTTGGCGTTGCACCAGTAAACTTAGTTTAAACGTAACTCTACGTTCCAACTAAATATTTACGGAAGCCTCTACCCATGAATAACGGTCGAAAAGAGATGGCAGCCAGATTAGATCACATCGATGAACTCGTGATCGATAATGAAGAACCGCATATTCGTAGACGAATTTTACGAGACAGACATCATCCTTTGGATATTTATGATGATGTGGACATATATGCTCGTTTGCGCTTTAAAAGAGAGGGAATACTGCGCATAACAGACTTGATAGCGTCTGATATTTAACACGAAACAGACTGAAACGGCGCTCTCTCCCCCAGCCTACAAGTGTGCGTCGCTTTACGCTATTACGCAACAGGATCAATGCAGAATTTAGTAGGCGACAGCATCCAGATTCATAAATCTACAGTGTGTAGAGTGATCCGCAGGGTGTCACTTGCCCTGTGTCGCCATATGAGAACCTACATATGCATGCCAAGCATTAACCCTTTCGCACGTGAGTTTAAAATATTCTAGCTGAGCCCCAGGCGTGAGTTTTTTTAGGCGACAGTTATTTTAGAACTTATAGCCTTATTGTTTCCATGGCGACGCGTCATGCTTGTCATGTGACACACCGCAGCCGTAATAGCGCTGTATGACACATGGATTGCCTTTATTTTGTTTTTCCTTTTTTTATTATTAATATTCACAAACATACTCGCTATATTATGAAATATCTGATATTCCGATTCTGAAATATGTGCAAGTAAATGTGTTTGGTTGTTTAAACACGTTTATAATGATCGTGTTAGTTGATTTATAACACGTTAAAATAAGTCTCCAGTAAACTGGGAGAAGAGCAGAGTAAACTTTATTGTTTCCTACACTATGTGTATATGATATCAATAAAACATGTCGTCAGATTATATTTGTAAGGATCATTATTGCTGCTTCCATAGACATCAGCGCATATTTTACAAACTATAAATGTATGGCTTTGCTAGTACTTATGTGTATTTAAATGTCTGAAATCTTAAATAAGCAGTATATGGTTGAAAACACTGAATAAGTGATAATATTACAAGCGCTCGAGCGTCTGATCTGGCTCCGCGCCAGAAAGCAGATTTGAATTTCAGCAGTTGATGACGTGACTCACTGAAATTTCTAATCACACCGGTGTGATCGTACGCTCCTGGGACCAGCCAAGACTGATCGTACGCCTTAAAGGGTTAACGGACAAAATACAAACAGGCAAAAATTCCATGCCATTGCCGGATTCCTTGATGTCATTGGCTGCATTGATGGTACACAGATAAAGATAAAAGCACCCACAGTTGATGAGAATGCTTTTGTTAATAGGAAGGGCTTTCATTCTCTAAACTCCCAAGTCATCTGTGACCCAAATTTATGTTTTTTAAACTGTGTCGTTAGATGGCCTGGATCAAAGCACGACAGCTTTATCCTGAGGAGATCAAACATCCATGACAAATTTGATTCTGGCCAGTATAGTGGCATTCTGCTGGGTGATTCTGCATACCCACTTAAAAAGTGGCGGCTGACACCATACTTAAATCCGTCCACGCAAGCAGAGGAAAAATACAATTCTGCACATACCAAGACACGAGTAACAGTTGAAAGAAGTATTGGTGTTCTAAAAAGGGGGTGGTCATGTCTTCACAGGGGTAGGCCTATGTTACAGCAGATTTATTTTTCTTTGATTATTTGTTTATCTGTTTAGACAGGATAATATGTCAAACGAAGTACAAGTTTTGAATCAACTGTCCTCATTAGGAATTGCAATGGAGCCAGAGAGAGCAGCAAAGGTGGGAGTCTGAGTCCCCGGTCTTTCTGTCTGTGCGCGGAGGCGGGCTTGGCACCTCTGAGAATATCAGGTCTGAGAATCCTGACTTACATAGACGATTGGCTCATCATAGCCGAATCGAAGGAGAAGGTGTTGCAGGACACCGGCCGTGTGCTTGCGCACATTACATCGCCGGGTTCCAAGTGAATGTGAGCAAGAGCAATTTCACACCCAGTCAGAATGTCATTTTCCTGGGCTTGAGTTGAACTCGGTCTCCATGCGAGCGTCTCTCTCAAGAGCGTTCGCTCTCTGATGAACTGTCTGTCGCAGTTCAGAGAAGGAGCGAAAGTGCAATATCGCACATGTCTCAGGCTGCAGGGTCTCATGGCTTCATCCACCCAAGTTGTGCCATTGGGACTCCTGAGGATGAGGCGTTCATGAAATGGGTTTTGTCACTACATTTCAGCCCGATTCGCGACCTTTGCCGCCGGTAACAGTGACACGCGCCTGCTCGACAGTCTTGCGCCACTGAGAGAGCGAAGACTTTACGCACGGGAACCCCTCTGGGGGCGGTTACGATGCGGAAAGTTGTGACGACAGACGCGTCCTTAACAGGCTGGGGTGCCACCCAGGAGGGCAGAACGGTGAACGGGTTGTGGCCGTGCAAACCCGCTCAGCGCACATAAACTATTTAGAGCTTTTAACCATTTGGAAAGCTCTGAATCATTTTCTGCCTCGCCTGCAGGGACATCACGTTCTAGTACGGTGCGACAATACCACGGCTGTGGCTTATATCAACCGTCAGGGCGGCATGCGCCGTCGAAACTTCACGCCTAGCTTACAAGCTATTGGTGTGGAGCAGACGTGTTTTCCTGTCGCTGCGCCGCAACTCATGTTCCGGCATTCTGAACAGAGGCGCGGATCTGCTATCAAGGGAAATCCGATCTCACGGAGATTGGCGTCTTCACCCGCAGATAGTGGAAATGCTATGGATGAGATTCGGACGGGCGAAGTTTAGATTTATTCGCCTCGCGAAAACTACCATTGTCCTATGTTCTTCTCTCTAAGGGACATGGATGCGCCCCTCGGGTAGACGCACTGGCCCACCCATGGCCCAGAGTGCCCCTGTATGCTTTTCCTCCCTGTGCCTGATAATTCCCACATTGGCCAGGGTGAGAGAGCAGGGCTTGTCTCTCATTCTGATAGCACCCAGGTGGCCCAAAGCAACATGGCTGGCGGAAATAGTTCCTCTGTTATACGCCGAGCCGTGGCGCCTTCCCGTTCGCACGGACCTATTGTCCCAAGCCAACGGGGAGATTTACCACCCCCACCCGGACAGGGTGGCTCTCTGGGCCTGGCCCGTGAGAGGACGAACCTGAACGCACTTGGGCTTTCGCCTCGTGTGGTCGCCACTATTTAGAATGCCAGGGCCGTTTCTACACGGTCCTTATATGGCTGTAAGTGGCAAGTGTTCGAAGGGTGGTGCGATGGGCGTGGTTTCATATCTTATCAGTGCTCAGTTCCTGATATTTTGTGTTTCCTTCAAGACCTCATGGAAAAAGGGAGGTCTTTTTCCACCATTAAGGTCTACTTGGCTGCGATTTCAGCTTGTCATGTGGGTTTTGAGGGCTGTACTGTCGGGCAGCACTCTCTAATCCGCAGATTTATGAAGGGTGCACGCCGCTCTTTACCAGTCATCAGGAGAACGGTTCCTGAGTGGGACCTCATCATGGTGCTGGAAGCGCTGTCTCAACATCCTTTTGAGCCTCTGGGGAGTATTTCCCTTAAGCTGTTGTCCTTCAAGACAGCTTTGCTCTTGGCATTGGCATCTGTTAAACGTGTCAGTGAGCTACATGCACGATCGGTTCACCCCTCGTGCACTAAGTTCTCCCTCAGTGGAGATAAGGTTTCCCTAAAGCCTAACCCGGCCTTCATGCCGAAGTGCTTCCCGTCGTTCACTTCGGAGGTGTTGGAGCTGTCCGCTTTTCACCCTCCACCTTTTACCTCTCTAGAGGATCAGAGGCTGAATGCTCTGTGTCCAGTCCGTGCTTTACAGGCATATATGACCAGGACCAATGCTTTCCGGAAGAGCGACCAGCTCTTTGTTTCATGGGCCCCCCCACACAGAGGGAGTCCCATATCGAAGCAACGCCTCTCACATTGGGTTGTGGACGCTATAACGATGGCCTATGAAGCAAAGGGAGTGCAGCCCCCAAGGGGCATCAGAGCTCATTCCACAAGGGGCTTAGCCGCCTCTTGGGCTTTGTTTAGGGGAGTGTCACTGCAGGACATCTGCTCCGCTGCCAGTTGGGCTTCTCCTCATACCTTTGTGCGTTACTACCGGCTGGATGTCACCAGAACCTCGGTAGCACATTCGGTTTTAGGGGTGGGGTCTTCCTAGCTCCTCCCTGTAATCCCATGAAAAAAAAAAAAAAACAATAAGAGTGAATGGGCCGGCTGGCCATGTTCATTCCTCTCACCAAACATTTACTTCCCTTTATGGGTATGGTTATGTGCCTTGGTGGGTTGGGGTTACTATCATGTATGGGTATCATGCATGTTTCATGTCCTGCTTGTCCACAGCAGCTAGGTGTGGCGTCACCTTTGCAGGTTCATGATTAATGGACGTGTCAGGCACCGCCTCCCCGAGGTGACCGTCTTTCTCTGGCTTTCAGAACCTCACTGTGAGTGTATTGGGCAATCGGGGAGCTGTCCATGTCTCTCCCATAGGTGGATCTCGAACACGAGATGATGAAAGAGAACAATAGGTTACTGTCGTAACCCCGGTTCTCTGAAACATCGAGTGGAGAGATCCACCAGCTTTGCCCCGCTTGCCGCACGAGAAGCGAATATACTTACTGAGGAATAGCAGCGCACCCAGCTGTTATATGCCCGTGGGTGAGGGGGTGTGGCCTCACCGGGCATTGGCTGCGCGCTTCTGTCTGTCTAGCCAGACTTGGTGCAATTGGATGCTTCTGCAGAGGTCAGGTACGGATGCCCTTCCCATAGGTGGATCTCTCCCTATTGTTTTGACGGGCTGCGTCCGAAACTGCATACTTTCTTCAATAAGTACTTATTTAGCGAGCGCTAAAAGAGTACATACTCTACAGCCTGAATGCGTTAAGTATGAATGCGATTCGGATATCATCCGTTATGTTGACGTTATCATGTGACCTAAGACATTATAACAAGCGCAACAAAAGATATGAGTGACAGGTTTAATTCATCTATCTCTAAGTATCTTGATCATTTTAAATTTAAATTTGCTCATTTCGTGGTCTTGTTGAAGAAACAGCTGCCCTTTTATTTTGTGATTGTAGTAGTCAATACTTTTAGTGTTGATTTAAGTTCTTATATTTGTAACTCCACTAATGTGATCCACAGTTTTATCCTTAAAGCATTTTTTATTTTATTTTTTTATTACAAAAACCCAAAATTGTTATTTCTTAAATATTTTGTTAATTATTTTATCATCCACAAGCAAAAGTGGCTTAACACTAGAACTGCCATGACGGTCAAAATTACCGTTTTGAAATGTATATGTACAATAACTTTGTTGAATAAAAAAATACAATCTTGCTGGTTTGTGACTTTTCCTAAAAGTGTTTCTATTTTACTTACAATAGATTTTATATAAATTGCATAAAAGGCAAAAAAATATGAGCATTTCTACCTATTAAAGCCATAACGGTCATATTGACCGCTTTAAATCTCAGCGATTCTATTGTTCTTTCCCGCGGTTTATTGTCTCTGTCAGCGTCCAGTACTATTAGCATATGCTCATTTGATTATAAATACAAATTCTTGGACTACAAATTATTATTGCCTTTTAAAAATAGATTTATAAAGAGTTTATAGGGAGCGTTTAGAAAATGTACCAAAAGCACAATCAACCCCGCAACTGACACCAAACGGAGACAGTGCCAGGTGCGGAGAATCTGCAAACAAAATAAAACGCGACACCTGTTGCAAATGCCACAAACCCGTGTGTGGAAATTGTGCGAGAAGAACAGAAGTAACTTGTGTTGACTGTGAATCTTAAATAGCCGAGCATGATATAGATATATTTATTTAATATAAAATTTATAGCGTAATTGTTTTATGGTTCCAAACTTCGTTCGTGACTCTTTTTAACTTTAGAGCTGCTTGTTTCCAGCTTATGTTCTGTGTTATAATGTATCATAAATGTTGTAAAAAAATCATAATCAAATAGATCATTTTAAATGTTATTTTGTTGTTCTGAGTTATGTAAAATAAATACAGAGAAATACTGAATATGCAATAATTACATTTTACTATGAAATGATGCGAATATTTCTAAATTTATAATTATCATTTTTAACTAAATAAAAAGTCTACATGTTGGTGTTATTTGTTTTTTTTAAAGATATCCTAACACAGTTAATACATTAATCTCTCATTTGGGCAATTTATTTAGAGATTATAGAGTTTATAATATAGCGGTCAAAATGACCGCTCACGGCTGTTCTAGTAGTTTTGGAATTCTGGCGCTTCTAGTGTTAAATCTCCCGTTTCCTTCTTTTTCTTGTTGAATTTAAATTTATTTTTTCATTGCTCAGGCTTCTAAAAAAAAGCATCATGATGAATTATTCAAAGATATTTAACCTTGTCACTGTGCTTTTTTTCTGTGTATATTATCTCATACTATGATTTTATGAAATTTTTGTTTACTGTTTTATGCCATTTATGATTGTTCATTGTTAGATACAACCATCTTTCCCTGATCTTTTATGTAATAAGTTCGGCAATAATAATAATAATAAAAAAGAGGGACAGGTGCACTAACACCTCATAGCATCACTAACTCAACAATCTAGTACAGTTTTCCTCAGCGTTTGAAATGTCAGCACAAAGAATATGTCGGGCAGCTGCTTGAAGATCTCGCCTTTGGAGAAGACGATTGATTTTATACTCTAAAAAAGTATTTTTACTTAAAAATTAAGATTACCCCAGAATGAATTGCATCGTTTGCCCACCCCAACACTTACACACAATAATAATGATAAGTGCTAACCAACAATTATTACTTTTTTTTTTTTTTTTTTTTTACTTAAAATGACAAACAAGTAAAACAAGCAAAATGTAATTTTTGTCGTGACATGGCTATACATGAATATACACTAGTTGAACAAATGCAGTCGATGTGAATACATCAATTTTCAGTCAATCAATTAATACATGAATTAATAAAATATATTTTATTTAATGACAACAATAAGAAACATGAATAAATGAGTAAAAGAATGAATAAAAGGAAGCATCACAATAAATACATACAATATACAAGTCAACAACAGATGAAATAAAGCTTCATTCAAACGTATTGTTCTAACAATCATGTATTTACAGATGGTGAACACACATCCTACTGCCATCTCAACACAGATGTGTCACTTCTGCAGCTGCGCTGTGCTTCACAATCTTGCTCTTCTCAATGGGGACATCATTGACCCAGAGGATGAGGAAGACCATGATGATGGCCCCCTGAACCACACAACCTTGAGGCAAGAGCAGGAGAACATGTGCAGGACAATCTGGCTGCCGCTGTGTCTGCTCCAAACATTCGTGTGCCTGCTCTCCATGAGCATGACTACCTGTAAAACATTTAAACAGAGTTAAACATTTACAATTCATGTTGTCAGCTTTCCATTTCTTGACAAATGTCATTTCATGTTTACAATTACATGCATTTTTTGCTGTTGTAGCTTTATTACTTTTGTAGTGGGCTAAACCACTGAACTGGTGAGCAGAAGGTTGCTGGTTCGTCACTGGTGTGTATTAGAAACACTTCCGTATTAGAAGTAACAAAATGATCTTACTTCATCCTTTTGTTTGAGGTTTTCCCTTTTTTTCACAAATGTCGCTGTCCTCGCCTTGCAGGTCCTGCTCCACCACAGAAGATCTGCAGCAAATGCACAGGAAAAGTGCTGTAATAATTGAACTTGAGGCAGCCAGGTATCCCAGAATGCATTTCGCACCAATCAGCGAGCATTAATGGCGGAGGGGAAAATTGCAACATTTTCAAAATATTACTGTTATTGTGTCATGAAATGCCGTTCTAAGAGTATTTCACGCGAGAATATAGTTGTTTAAAACTCAAATCTGCGGTTTATTTATAAAGATTGCGCCTATTTGAAAATTTGTTTCGCCGATTTTGGAGACGTGAGCTCCATGCGATCACCGGGCGCTCAGTGCTCATGTATCCGCCGAGAGCAGCCTCACAGTGGCTAGTCCTTCTGACATCTGCCGCTGGCTCTGATGTCTCTGTAGTAGTTAAACATGAGGTAAAATTCATTTTGGGTATATCTAACAGACAATCTTTGGTCTCAAGAATCTATTATTTCTTCCAGGTCATATCGTTTTGGCTGAGCACAAAGTTATGTTTCATAAATTATTTATTTATTAATCGTGATACAGAGCTTACTTTGTTAAAGTGAATTGTTTGCTTTTGTCTTTATTTTCTATTACATAAGTATCTTATACTTTATACTTTTATGATGGCTATTATTGTTAATTAAAACTGACATTTAACAAAAAAGGCAGAGTTGCTTGTCATATTTCATTTTATTATACATAGTGAATCAGAGTATATGTGCACATATTACCTAAACCACATATTAATGTTTTATATTTTTTAATGAAAACGAAAAGAGAGTTGTGTTTTATATTTTGAAGAAAACCAAAAGGCAGTGTATGATATCATTTCGTTTTATTGTAATGTGTGTAAGCGTTGCATGAACCACATTTTTGTGGCTATTAATATTTTAAATAAAACAGAAATGAGGCAGCACTGTTTGATATAATATTTAGTTTCACGGTAATAATATGCGTTCCCTGAACTACATTTTTGCGACTATTAATATGATTACATGAAAACAAAAAGAGGCAGTGGTGTTTGATATCGTATTTCGTCGTATTGTAAAACAGTGTAGATAACTTAGGCGAACTGACTGACGTTATCAAGTACGCTGCTGTTCCATTTGCAGTATTACCGGACTTGTGTTCTCCTGTCTTCGGGAGTCCGAACTTGCGGAGTCCGAACTTTGCGGACTTGGTATTGAGAAACGGCCATACTCTTGAACCGAATCGTGAAATCTGTCATAACCCAGCCCTACTGTACACCCTGTAGTAGTGTCATATGCCCAAGACTAATTTTGCCTCAAAAGCAGCTGCTCATTTATATTTTGATAATTTAACACATGGACTCTTCCAGTCACCCCTGTCATGTGAAATGGACTCAGTGTTGCCAACTTAGCAATTTTGTTGCTAGATTTAGCAACTTTTCAGACTACCCTAGCAACTTCTTTTTCAAAAAGCACCTAGCAACAAATTTAGCAATTTTTTAAAATTTATTTGGCTACTTTTAGCAACTTTTGAAAAGGGACTCAAATCTAAAGAGCAGTAGCCTAGTGACTGCATAATTAACTCAAGATGAGCGATTCATTCATAAATTCTTAAGATCGCTGTAGAAACACAAACCGCAAGACTAAAGACAATGAGTGCAGGGCGTGGCTATATAAGGTCTAAATAGCCAGGCACAGAAGCTGCAGCAGCAGCAAAAAATTGTTGGCTGGGTGCAGCAGCAGAAGCACGCATGTCACAATTTTTGATAAAATAATTAAAACAACAACCACAGTTAAAACTCAGTGAATGTAGCTGTTCATGAATTTTTGATCTGTAAGAGACTTAACTACATCTACCAACATGTCTCAATCAAAACTGTACAACCAGAAATACAGAAAAGAGTGGGAGTCTGTACCTGAATTTAAAGGGTGGCTGAAGCCAGTAGTTGGGGATAACTGCAAATCAGATATGCTTGCAAAATGTATGACATCAAAAACATTGTACTACAGCAAAGCATATAAATAAATCAAAACCATATAACCCAGCAAAGCAGTATACATTACCACAGCTAGTTAAGAAAATGGATAACTGCAAAAGTGCAGAAGCTACTATGGCAATGGCCATTGCGGAACATTGTTCACTGCTAGCATGCGACCATTTAGGTATGGCTTGCAAAGCTGCCTTTTCAGATTCTGTGGCAGCAACAAACTTCCACATGCACCGCACCAAATGCACAGAAATGATTAAGGGAGTATTGGCTCCTTATTTTCTGAAAATGATAACAACAGATGTGGGGGATGAGAAGTTCAGTCTGCTTTTGGATGAGTCGACTGATGTCAGTGTCTCAAAATACCTGGGTGTGCTGATTAGGTATTTTAGTGCTAAAAAAAGAACACTTGTGTCCACATTTCTTGGGCTGGTTGAATTGGAGGCGAGTGATGCAAAATCAATAGCAAAGGCAATAGTTGAGTTTCTCGAAAAGTGTAACCTTAAAAAAGAGAATCTTCAGGGTATTGGCACTGATAATGCCTCTGTGATGACTGGGGTGCACAATGGAGTCCACAAGATTTTAAAAGAAGAATGTGCTTTGCCCAATTTGGTACTCATTCGCTGTGTGTGCCATTCTTTACAACTGGCTGTCAGTGCAGCATCCAAAGAAACCATCCCTATATGTGTTGAATACTTAATCAGGAAACCTACAACTGGTTTTCGATTTTCCCAAAACGGCGAGAGGCATACAAAGCAGTGTATGCCACCATTAATTGTGGTCAGAAACCCCTGCAGATCACCAAAGTGTGTGCCACACGTTGGCTATCGATTGAGCCTGCGGTAACTCGTATATTGGACCAATGGGAAGAACTGAAACTCCACTTTGAGTTGACCAAGACCAGTGAGCATTGCTACATGGCAGATGTGCTCCATGCCATGTACATGGACAAGACCAACTATGTCTACCTTACATTCTTAAAATCAATCCTGTCCGAAGTACAAGTTGCAGTGAAGTCATTTGAGGGTGAACATACAGATCCTGTCAAGCTTTTGGACAATCTGGTTCACCTCTTATCATCAGTTTGCAGCAGAGTAGTCAATCCTATGGCAAAGATTGATGTCCTGAAGGATGCCATTGATGGTCATCTCAGACCAGCACCATATCTTGGGTACCTTTTTGAAAGCACAATATCCCAGCTCAGTCTTGCTCCAGAGGACGAAAAGGTCATTCGGAGACGATGCATCAACTATGTTGTTGCTCTAAGCAATCTCGAAATCTGTTCAGTGTTAAGGAAACAATGAAGCACAATAAAAGCAACACTGAAATGATATAAAATAAAAGCAACACTGAAATGTAGCTGAGCTACTGGGGTACCAGCCCCAGACAATTGATAAAATTGTTTCCCAATGGAGAAACATACATTTGTTGAGGTGGGAATCAACTGAAAATACCATTGAGTTTTGGAGCGAAGTGTATAACTACATAGATGCTTCCGGTCAAAACCATTCAAGAACTGTACAAAGCTGCACTGGCTGCCCTCTCCTTGCCACACTCAAATGCAGAGGTTGAACGGCTGTTCAGCCAAATGAGTGTGGTCAAGTCAAGGTTAAGAAATAGACTGTCACTGCACTCTTAACTCCATACTCCTTGTGCGGTATGGACTGAAGCTGGCTGGTGATACTTGTTACCAGCATAAACTACCCAATGACATTCTACAACAGTTTGGCACCACCGCAGCATACAGTTTCAAAGCCATTCCATCCTCTTCTGCTGATACCAGCTCATTGACAGAGCAGCTGGACAGTGAAGATGAGGATGATTTGCTTGCTAACCTATGAATAATCAAAGAATGGAGTTTCTGGAACTAGTGGAATCAATGGCAGTGTACACTGAATTGTGAATGAAAAAAGTGCAAGAGGAAACACTGAACAGCTAACCAGACAAGAAGAACCACCATCCTAAGAGATGCCTAACAACAGACACATCATATCACATTCAAGTTAAAATGCTAGCTACAATTGTTTGATATAATTGTTCATTTACTGATACCTTGTTATTAACATGTATAATTGTTGTTCATTTAGGTAGCATATTAACTACCAATACAGTGCTTTAATTGTTGTTAATTGTTAATTTCACAAGTTAAAAAGAAAATAGACTACATAAACTGTGATTGTTCAAAAGAGTGTAACTGTTCAATATCAGTGTTATATTTAAAAATAAAAATATCTGATCAAAAAGGTCTTGTGTTTGTATTACTTTTACAAATAGCCTACTACACGTATATATATTTTTTTCAAACAAATCTAAATTAACATTTTAAATAATGTTTTTGCTGAGGTGGCCAGTCAATTTGAGAAAACTCATTGTGTTTTCTGTATATTACATGAAGATGCAGTTTTGTGTTGCGATTACGTAATGATGTCATGACACCGTGACGTCACAGCGTCATTTAGCAACATTTAGCAACTTTTAGCAACAAATCGTTCCGCCTTTAGCAACTTCCTCTGAAAATTAGTTGGCAACAGTGAATGGACTATTCCTTAACGTT
The DNA here is from genome assembly GCF_012432095.1 of Onychostoma macrolepis. Taxonomy (NCBI): domain Eukaryota; kingdom Metazoa; phylum Chordata; class Actinopteri; order Cypriniformes; family Cyprinidae; genus Onychostoma; species Onychostoma macrolepis. The sequence continues at coordinate 8,962,246 of NC_081179.1, forward strand.
CCATTGGAGTTCGCGAAGTGACGGAGAAGAGCAGCAGGTGGATGATAACGGGAAATGAGTTTGGCTGAATATTGTAGATAGTTTGTAGTTGAAAGTAAAGTGTAGTAATCCAAATCGAAGGAGCGTTTATCGATTGTGCGTGTGTGTGCATCACATCGTAAGTAATCATATAATTACTGAGCTTTCACGGCAACTCTTAAGGATAAACGCCATTCCGCCTGTTTGAGTGTTTGCATTTTAATATTGTTTACATGACTGTAATCCGCTGCTATTTTACCACTACGTCACATGAAACCTATGAATAAAATGGCCTTCATACAGTAAATTATCAACCTGTCTGTACGAAAGCCTGTCCTAGATACCAAAGTTGTCGTCCACACGGACTGATTTTACAGTGTGACGTTAACGTTAATCAGTATAGCATCGGCAGTGTTATTATACTGCGTCACACTTGTTTACATTAATAACACATCATTGCGCAGCTGTATCATGCCTATTTACATTGATTATGCTGCTATTAATGTTAAGGATGCAGATTTGAGTCTCTAATCAGTGTTTATTTGCATATGTTTGATTATCATGCCAGTGTGTAAATGGTTCTCAGAATATGGTTGTAATTATATTTCTTTATTGTTCCTTTAGAACATTAATACTGTTCAGTAAATGCATCTTTGTGAAGAATCCTTCTCCAGTCCTGTCCATATTTGGCCGCCTCAACCAGTGTAATATAGAGTTGTCAAAACAACATTCCAGCAGGAAGTGTTTACACCACAAGACAACATTCCAGCAGGAAGTCATTACACCACAATACAGAGAGTTGTACAGTACTAGTTTAGTGCCATTACAACAGCACAAAGCACGCAATCCTTGGAAAATCTCAGCCATTATGTACAGAGTTTTTTTCATTATTAATGTTTTGCTTCCAGCAGCTTCTCCTAGAGGTAAGTGTTACAGTATTTAAAATGTCTAATGAAATATATGTAGAAATTTGAGTCGACTTTAATGTCGCATAGATCACCAGATAGTGGTCGACCGATAGTGGATTTTACCGATACTGATAGTTAGGTTGGACCACACTGGCCCATACCGATTAATCAACCGATAGTTTTTACAATGGATACTGAACGAAAACTAAAATAGAACTTTACTCTTTTTAATAAGCAGTAACAGTAATGAACCATACTTTGTAAATTAATAAAAATTTTGTATTAATATTAAATATTATATTGATCATTAGTTATTTCATAGTTTGCTAATGTTAAAAGAAGAAACTTTAAAATTTAAAAATGAAGCCTATTAGTAATAGTAAATGTTGAAATGAAATAAACACATTCTAACAAGGAACGATACTTCTACAGCTTTCATTAATGTTACAAATGGACTCTTATTGTTAAGTATTACCATTTAATTTCAACAGTCATGCTTAAAGATAGTCATCTCAAAATGCCTACACAAGGCCATATTAAAATTACATGCACAAGTTATTGATATTGTATGTATACTCTCACATTTTATATGCTGCTATTTTAGAACACTGCATGATTATCTAATCAAAATCTAAAAAAAATGTCACCAGGGCCTAAAACAAACTTTTTGCCACACCAGCCAATGGCCGGTGGCATGATAAAATTTACCGGCCGAAATTTTTTTTTACTGGCCATGAAACTCTTTTTGCAAAAACAGGCAGTTATTACTACTACAATGACTAAAAATATTTACAATGTTTTTAATTTATCCTGCTACTGGTGTCTCTATTAAATGCATTGTTCCTCAGTTTTACCTATTAATTTTAGCCATTCAACATTACAGTATAATTTAAAGCCATTATTTTTAACATTTAATAGGCTCTAAAATATATAACAACTTATAATTTAAGTGATTTTAAAACATATAAATTGTATATGCATAAACTATAAAGATTAATCTTTATTCAAGCTACAAAAGTTAACCAGCGACTAAAACAGTCCAGTGATTTCTCTCTTTCTTTTGTTCTTTGATTTACATCAATGACAGACTTCAGCAGGTTTCACTTTAAATCAGCGCTGTCTCTTTAAAACCTGATGCACATGACACGGATCTGAGACATATTCGATTTTCTCCAAACTCTTTACGGTCATCTAAGACTTTATAACTCATTTAAAACTAGGTTTACGAGGTAACTCATGGTAAACCACGTATTTTGACATAATTGTGTATGTTTTCGTCCGCTGAAGCGCTACTGGTGCGCTGTCTGAAGCGACTCTGCGTATGCGTACAGCTGAACGTGTAGCCTTTCAAACTATATACTGCACTGCACCATTTCCTATGTGTCGGGTCATGAAGAATAAAGAAAAGTTAATCTTCCGAAATGAAGCAGCAAAATCTTCTCAGGTAAAAGTTATTAGAACCGTGTCTAGGGACAAGCTGGCCATCACACTGCTCTGACCTTATCAGCCTGTTTGTATCCTATTATTTGATTCGCTCTTGTCGCATATATCATAACAGCTAATCACGACGATCTTGTCTTTGGAAAATATTATTTTATTCGCTTATGTCAGAAACTGCGAATCTCTTTAAAACTAGCTGTTGTTTTCACTACATTGCATTGTAATGTTTCGTAAAAGTTGTACCTGCCAACTGGCGACTGACACTGTTACATTTATTTGCCAACGTAGATTTTTACTCGCATTTGGCGCTTGGCGAGTGTTAATTTTAGGCCCTGTGTATCACGTTCAATTCAAAACTGTTTATTTAATCACCAAACGGACATAAGTTTGCTTCAAGAATGAACTATGTGGCGTAAATGAGTTTGAAGTTTGGTGTTTAAAAAAAACAGAGCAAATGGAAAGAGAACGCGCGATCTGTATTACAGCTCTCTATATGAAGCATACAGACTGTATTAGAGCCACGAAAGGCAAACGTTTTGCTGAAAAATGCACAATACATAATTAAAGCCTAGGGTGAAGTCATTATGTAAATTAACAATGATTTGGGACAAATATAATGTTATTTAATGGAAAGCTATGTGAATGGCGCTCTGTTCCGCGGCAGAATTTTCTGTCGGCTGCATTTAAATGCGTGTTTGAAGTTTCCCGCTCTGTGCAATGCGCAGTATCACATGCCAAAACAAACAACATGTGCTGTCAGTGATTTCGTTCTCGTACTGTATAATGACAGCAGACCATTCTCAGCCAGTCCAGACGCAACACGCATGGATTTTTGCCGATGACCGATAGTTCTGCAAATCAACTATCGGTGCCAGTTAATCGGCAAAACCGATGAATCAGTCGACCTCTAATTATTGATATACTTTTTGATTCAATGCCCTAAGTCAGGGGTTCCCAAACACATTCCTGGAGCCTCCCCAACACTGCAAATTTTGCATGTCTCATTTGTCTGATACACCCCTTTCAGGTCTCGGAGTTGCTACTAATGAGCTGATGAGTTGAATCAGGTGTGATTGATAAAGGAGACATGCAAAATGTGCAGTGTTGGCTCCAGGAACGAGTTTGGGAACCCCTGGCCTAAGTTACTTTGAGAGTCTACATATGTTGTATTTTTATTTTTTTTTATTTTTTTTTTTAAATTTTTTTCATTTTGCAGACGCTTTTATCCAAAGCGACTTACAATTGGGGAATACATAAAGCGATTCATCTTGAAGAGGCAATCTGACAAACAAAGTGCTTGTAACACCAAGTCTCAGGCATTGTTTAAATAAGTACAAGCTAGCAAGGGAAGGAATAATACGACGGCGTTTTAGTGCCTCCGTTAAAAAATAAAAAAAAAATCTAAGATTACGAGAATAAAGTCGTAATATTACGAGAATAAAGTCGTAATATTACGAGAATAAAGTCGAAATGTTTCGATCATTTAAATCGTAGAAATTAAAGTTATAATATTTTGAGAGTATATAGCCTATATCGCGCATGCAAATTGCCCGCGTTGAGAGCACAGGGAGAATTTGCCAGGCCATCGGAATTGATTTGAATATTGTTGTGTCCGAGCGGTCGCATCATCTTACTGGGATGTCAATTTTAAGGACTCGCGGGAACAGCTTAATATCAAGAATATGATATTTATTAACAGACTGAACAGGAACAACTGTTTATCTTAACATAAACTCACACACTCAATCGACATTCCTTTGGGGGGCGCTGTAGCTCTCTTATTTAACCCTTTTTTAATACACTACAAATATAGCTATGTGGGATTATTAGCAGAAATCATACCATGTGTCATACTCGCGGGGACAGTATGCTTGGATATAATATTTAATGTATTCCATTGCATTCATTATTTGTAGTGCGCCAGCCACACAATAGCAATAGCTTAGCTTTGTGCTTTTAATATAAAACAAAGTCTCAGCTTTCAAAATCAGTTTTATAACGAAACACAAATTGTGTCTTACAATAATGTGATTTTCAAGATCTTTAATGTGGCGTGACAGATCGCTGTATTTATGTGAATAAATTCATTAAATTATTGTGAAAATTCCACCACCTGCTCCGCAAAAACGTCCCAAACTTTCATTCATCACATAGCCTGTGGACTCAAATTTGTTAACATACGTTATATTGTTGTCTTTTCTGCTGTAAACGTTAAGTGACTATTCACAAACTGTTTTATTCATGGTATACTGTAAATGAGGACATAATATTTAATGTCTTCCATTCATTATTTTTAGCGCGCCAGCCAACCAGTAATCACAACAATTTTGTGCTTTGTTGCTTTTACACACAGCTCAGCTTTCAAATTCTGCCAGTTTTATAACGAAATACATAGCAAGATATAAATTGAAGGAACATCATAAGGCATAAAAAAAAAAAAAGGTTTAGCCTAATTTATAATGAAAATGTCTCGTCGTTCGTTATTGTAATCGGAAAGATGATTGACTCACATGCCGCTTAACAAACACATTATTGCAATATAGCCTACAAACATTATGTATTTTATCTATAAAACTGACCGATTTTGAAAACTGAAATTTGGAATATCTCCCGGTGCTCCAAATCCGGGCCATTTCATTGCGCAAAAGGCTAGAATAGCCTATCTCAAAATATTATAACTATATAATCTTTATTCTCAAAACATTTCGACTTTAATCTCGAACATTTCAACTTTATTCTCGTAGTGTTTCAACTTTATTCTCTTAATATTTCGACTTTATTCTCTTAATATTTCGACTTTATTCTCGTAGTTTCGACTTTATTCTCGAAATATTATGACTTTAATCTTGTAATCTTAGATTTTTATTTATTTTTTAACGAGGCACTAAAACGCCGTCGTAGAATAAATAAGGAGAAAGAGTTTTTTTTTTTTTTTTTTTGTGTAAGGTGAAGTCAAGTAGTGTCGAAAGAAATGAGTTTTTAGCTGTTGCTTGAAGATTGCCAGGGATCCAGCACTCCGAATATGGGTGGGAAGATCATTCCACCAGCCAGGAATGGTGAACAAGAATTTTCTGGAGAGTGATTTTGAGCTTCTTTGTGATGGTACCACGAGGCGTCGTTCACTAGCAGATCTCAGACTTCTGGAGGGGATGTAGATTCTTAATAGTGAGTGCATGTAGGCGGGTGCTGAGCCTGTGGTTGTTCTATAAGCAAGCATCATTGTCTTGAACTTGATGTGAGCTGCGATTGGTAGCCAATGCAATGAGATAAATAGAGGTGTGACATGGGCTCTTTTGGGTTCCTTGAAGACCAGTCGTGCCGCCGCATTCTGAATCATTTGTTGAGGTTTGACTGTGTTTGATGGAAGTCCAGCCAGAAGAGCATTGCAGTAGTCCAGCCTAGAAATGACAAGGGCCTGGACAAGAAGTTGTGCAGCATGCTCCGTCAGAAAGGGCCTGATCTTTCTGATGTTGTGTAGTGCAAACCTGCAAGATCGAGCAGTCTTTGCAATGTGGTCTTTGAAGGTCAGCTGGTCATCAAAGATTACACCGAGATTTCTGACCGAAGTTGTTGGGGTAATTGTTGATGAACCTAACTGGATCGTGATGTCATGCTGTAGAGTCGGAGCGGCGGGAAAGACAAGAAGCTCAGTCTTTGCCAGGTTGAGCTGAAGGTGATGTTCTTTCATCCAAGCCGAGATGTCCGCCAGGCAACCTGAGATCCTTGCAGCTACCGTTGGATCATCTGGTTGAAAGGAGAGATAGAGCTGTGTGTCATCAGCATAGCAGTGGTAGGAGAATCCATGTGCCTGTATGATGGGACCCAGTGATGTAGTGTATGTGGAGAAGAGGAGGGGTCCAAGAACCGATACCTGAGGAACCCCAGTGACCAGTGTATGTGCTTTGGATACCTCCCTCCCAGGCCACCCTGAAAGACCTACCAGTGAGATAGGATTCAAACCAGCGGTGGAATTCCAGCGATGCCCAGTGATGAGAGGGTGGAGAGGAGTATCTGATGATTGACCGTGTCAAACGCGGCAGATAGATCTAGCAGAATGAGGACTGATGATTTGGAATGGGCTTTTGCAATTTGCAGGGCTTCAGTGACCGAGAGAAGCGCAGTCTCAGTTGAATGGCCACTCCTGAAACCTGACTGTTTAGCGTCCAGTTTGTTGTTCTGTGAAAGAAACAATGAGACCTGGTTGAAGACAACACGTTCAAGTGTTTTCGCTATGAATGGAAGGAGAGAGACAGGTCTATAGTTTTCTATAAGAGAAGCGTTTAATGTAGGTTTTTTGAGCAGTGGGGTTATCCGAGCCTGCTTGAACGCAGTGGGGAAGATGCCTGTGAGGAGGGATGTGTTGATGGGAGAGATTGCTTGCAGAAGGTGTGAGGGGATTGGGTCAAGAGGACATGTTGTAGGATGGTTGGAGAGGAGAAGTTTGGATACTTCAGCCTCCGTCAGGGGACAGAAGGAGAAGATGGTAGTTTTAGCAGTGGATGTGGTTGGTTGGGGGTCCTGTGTGCGTGGAGGTGAGAACTGATCACTGATCGATCTAGTTTTGTCTGTAAAAAAAATTGCAAAGTCATCAGCTGTAATAGAAGTGGTGGGAGGTGGTGGATGGGGACAGAGGAGAGAATTAAATGTTCTGAAGAGATTACGCATGTCTGGAGCGCTGTTGATCTTGTTGTGGAAATGTGAGGATTTGGCAGTGTGGACATCAGCAGAGAAAGATGAGAGCAGAGACTGATACCTACTCGGGTCCGACGGGTTGTTTGATTTGTGCCATTTTCTCTCTGCCGCTCTGAGTTTAGTCCGATGTTCACGAAGAACATTGGATAACCAGGGGTTAGAAGGGGCAGCCTGTGCTGACCTAGAGGAGAGAGGACAAATGTCGTCTAGGCAAGAAGTTAAGGTAGAGCATAAAGTTTCAGTAGCTGCGTTTACATCCAGAGATGAGAAATGGGTAGGTGAGGGAAGAGAGGAGGATACTACAGAGGAAAGATGGGAAGGAGAAAGGGAGCGAGGTTTCGCCTAAAAGTAACCGGTAGGGGGGTTGGTGGCACACGGGTAGCAAAATGTAGTGTAAATGTAATGAAGAAATGGTCCGAGATATGTAGCGGTTGTACCAGAATGTTATCTGCAGTACAATTGCGTGTGTAAATTAAATCAAGTTGGTTGCCTGATTTGTGCGTGCTAGTAGTGGTAAGGCGATTGAGATCAAATGAAGCTAGGAGTGAGTGGAAGTCTGTAGCATAAGGCTTGTCTAGGTGAATGTTGAAATCACCAAAGACTAAGAGTGGAGTGCCATCCTCCACGAAAGAGGACAACAACCCATCCAGCTCCTCTAGGAAGGTGGCTAGAATTTGTCCAGGGGGACGGTAGATTACCACAATCTGGAGTTTTATCGGAGCTGATACAGTAATGGCATGAGATTCAAATGAGTTGTAATTGCATAGGGTAGAGCGGGTTGAGTATTTCCAATTGTTTGAAACGAGCAGGCCAGTACCCCCACCCTGGCCAACTTGACGCGAAGTGTGAGAGAAAGAGAAATTAGTAGAGAGAGCAGCTGGGGTTGCTGAGTCTTCTGGACGAATCCAGGTCTCAGTCAAGCCCAAGATGCTGAGAGTGGATTTTAAAGAAAAGGCAGAAATGAAATCAGCTTTGTTGACGGCTGACTGACAATTCCAGAGACCCACAGAGAAAGCCAGAGGTGTAGTGGAAGATGTAGAGATAGGGCGTAGGTTAGCAGGATTACGTTGCCGTCTGCGTGTGATTTTAGAGCGTGGCTGAGAGAGAACCGGAATGTTTTGGAGACACATGATAGAGGTAGAAGGAAAGAGGATAGGAAAGCAGAGTGTGTGAGGAAGGAAAAAAGATACTTATGTGTGTAGCTCGGTGTCGTTGCTCGGTTAAAGTCGCGCAGGAAAAAGTCGCAGGTCTTTACACTCCTCAGTCTTCACACGAGGAGGCTGAACACGACGACTGAACGCTTCCGCAGATGCTTCCGCGTCAGCGCACAGACCTCAAACAAATACACAGTCTAGAGTGAAAAAAAGCTGTGAAACTAACACTTCACACTTAAGTGCAGCAAAGGAGTTTAAGCTAAAGGGGCAGTTATTATAATGACCAGTAAATGCAATCAAAAATATAAACCACAACGAAAAAGCAGAATAGAAATAGGTAGGAAACGGAGTATTCTTTCCTAGCAGTCAGTAATTAATTTAAACAACAGAACTAAGAACAAGTATTAAAACACTTACGCGCTGCCGTCCGTCTCTTCTGGTGACTAATCGGCTGTATTTGACATCAAGAATTACATTTTGTATTGTTGCTAGTGAAGAATGTTCAAGAACATTCAAAAAAATGAAAGTGACAGTCACACATAAGATTAGGGTGAACTAGGGTGAATTCAAGTGAACTGGGCTATAAAGCAAATTTATATAATATTTTTAAGATTTAATTGTAAATAACTGCAAATTATCCAGAAATTGAAAAACAACTACATTTTAAATAGTTTTTAAAAAGAAAGACAATATAATAAAACAGACATGTTTTACCTTAGAATTAAAAACTAAGAAATATGATTAATTAATAAAGAAACTCCATGACATGCTTTTGCAGAGGTTTAGTTTCCTCAGCCTTGTGCCAGGGTGTTGATCAAGTCCCGGTTCTCAAGCTTTTTTATGATAATTACTTAACCCCTTAACTGTCACTCACAGTTTTGAACATAGACATTATAGTGCACTATCCAAACTTAAATTTTTATAATTCATGAATGAAAACATTGTAAGATGGTTTTGATGTACCATTTCCATGGTAATGCAATGTCTGATTTTAAAATGGGTTTCAAAGGATGAATTTTGAGATTAAGTTTTCAACTGATATATAATTTCTTATGATTTCTAATACGTGATAGAGAAAAAGGCAACTAGGAAGACTTTCTGTGACAAAGGTCAGAACTCCTGTTATGATATAGATTTTTCAGGTCCACTCTTGTCATAAATTAATCTATTACTTTTCCTACATAATTTTTTAACAAAAAAAGTGGTAAAATACCTATTTAGATTAGGATTTAATTGTAAAATAGTGAAGTTAAACGTAGGTATCCCATATACGGGACGGTGACAGTTAAGATTAAGATCACAGGTATTGTAGTAGAAAAATGATTAAAAACACCCCCCACACACACACACAATTTTTTTTTTTCTTTTTGGTGAAACAGATTTAAAACCTGTAAACAAGCTGTTTTTGCTCATATGATTGACATTTTTATGTGATTAAATGGTTGCAAGATCTTATTAACCAGAATTAAAAACTCTGTATTGCAATGAATATAATTTAATATGAATCTTTGGAGTTGAATTACATGTTGGTATATCATTTCTATCTTTCTGTCTTTTGTACACAGTTCAAACCTTTAGTTACCTTTATCTACCTCCATTATATACATGTAGGTGTGTGAGTCATTTCAGATTCTGCATATGCTGTCTGGATGATGATCATTTCAATGTTATTGTAGAATAAAAAAAGCTCATATGATGTTAATTTTGAGGTTCAGTCTATGTACATGATGTTATGCATCTACTATTCACTGGCAGTTGAACAGTTCATGGTTTAATAACTACTAAAAAGACCCCCACCTATTATTGAATATTTGTTTTCTAAAGGTTCTCACTCTCTACGGATGCTTCTAACTTGCATTAAACGACAAACACAACTTCCTGAATTAACTGGCACAATGATATTGGACGACATCACAGTAGGATATTATGATTCTCAGACAGGAAGCTACATCGCAAGAGCAAATACTACAAATGAAGATGATGTGATAGATCCAAATCACCTCAATACCATAAGTGATTATATGATTGCTCATTTTATGAGAAGATCAGATTATCTGAGACCCATCAACCACACAGAAAGTAAGTTCATATACAGATGATTATATATCTGCTTGCAGTGTGACTGTTTTGATGTTTATGAATGAAAGATGGATGCATGAAAAGGGTTATTTTTCTAACAAATATTTTCATTCTTCTGATTAACGGAATGGTTCCTGTGGCCAGATGTGTTGACATCTTTCTTTCTTTCCATACAGGTCATGTAGTTTTTCAGGTGATGGGGCTTTGTGAACAGCTTGACAATGATAAACCTGGACAAATGATCACCAAGAATGCATTTAGAGGCTCTACAATTGATGAACTGCGTTTTTTTGATGGCAAATTCACATATCAGGGTTCTTTAAATTACACAGCTCAACAAATAAAACCTACTCTAGAACTGTCCATGTGGCGCCATGAGAATATATTCTACCCCGCCTGCATAAAAACTCTGAAGAATTACCTTGAAAAGAGAGGAAAGCAAGTAAACAGAAAATGTACATGTCAATGTATTCTCTTTTAATTTACAGATAAGTTCAGTGCAATTATACTGCAATTTCATATGATAATCATACATTTTTATATTTTTTATTCTTTTCTCTCTCATTCTGCAGTGAAACCACGAGTCAGACTCATGCAGAAAGCAAACTCAGATTCTGGAGGGTTTCGTGTAAATTGCTTGGCAACAGGATTTTATCCTCGTCACATCAACCTGACCCTGTTCAGAGACGGGCAGCCTGTAGCTGATCATGAGATCATTGGAGGAGATCTGCTGCCCAATGGTGACGGGACGTACCAGATGAGGAAGAGTCTAGTGATCAGTGCTGCAGACAAACACAAATACACCTGCTCTGTCACACACCTCAGTCTGGACAACAAACTGGACATTGATTTAGGTAATTTTATTTATTTTATTTTACCTTTATTTAACCAGGATGAGACTCATTGAGATTAAAAATCTCTTTTTCAAGAGTGTCCTGGCCAAGACAGGCAGCAGTACAACCATACATGCATACAAACATAAAATACACAGAAATAATAATAACATAAAACAACTGAAATAACAAACCCTTTAAAGTCAACCACAATCCTTAACACATCAGGCAAAACATCTGCAGCCAGATGTGGCTGCCTCCAAGTCAGTTAACATCCTTTAAAAGCGACTAATGAGACCAACTTATTGAGTTTCATGGATTTCTGTAACTTGTTCCATGTAGAGGGAGCAGAATACTTAAACGCCTTTTTTCCAAGCTCAGTTCTAACCTTTGGAACAGACAAAAGGAAAATCCTGGGAACGAAGATTGTAAGTCCCGATATTATTTACACTGATGTAGGTCAGAAGATAGGATGGAAGTAGACCTAAGATAGCCTTATATATAAAGAGATACCAGTGTTGAAGTCTTCGCGTTGCTAGAGAAGGCCATCCAACACGTTCATAGTTCACAGTGGTGAGCGAGGACTTTAAAACCAGTGATGAACCTCAGAGCTCCATGGTATACAGTGTCCAGTGCATGCAAACTTTGAAACGAAGCATGCATGTATAAGACATCACCATAGTCAATTATAGACATAAACGTAGCATCAACCAGCCTTTTTGTAGATTCAAACGAAAGGCAGGATTTGATTCTGAAATAAAACCCTAGTTTAAGTTTTAATCTTTTTGCTAGCTGCTGAATATGAAAAGTAAAAGAAAGAGATTCATCTATTAAAATACCAAGATATCTGTATTTAGAAACACATTCAATCTTTGTACCCTGAGAAGTGAGGATTGAAGGCAGATTTAATTTGGATTTCGAATTTGAAAAAAGCATAACTTTTGTTTTTTCAGGATTTAAAACAAGTTTTAAATCATAAAGATTCTGTTGAAGCGTGTTAAAATCAAGTTGTAATTGTGAGAGGGCCTGGTCTGCAGTGGGTGCTGAGCAATACAGTACAGTGTCATCTGCATAAAAATGAAATTTTCCTTTATACACGTTACTATCAATATTATTTATATATAGGATAAAAAGCAATGGCCCCAAGACTGACCCCTGAGGCACGCCTTTTGTTATTTTGAGATAGCGAGAGGTGTTTCCCTCCATCTGCACACACTGAGTTCTGTCAGTAAGATAATTAACAAACCAACTAACAGTTTGTTCAGAAAGTCCAGCCCTATACAGTCTGTGCTTAAGCACTGTGTGGTCCACTGTATCAAATGCCTTAGAAAGGTCAATAAAAAGGGCTGCACAATGCTGCTTGTTGTCTATAGTTTCAGTAAAGTCATTTAAAACCTTAAGCGCTGCCGATGTTGTACTATGCCTTTTTCTAAAACCAGATTGGAAATCAGATAAAACATTATTACTGTTAAAAAAAATCCTTTAATTGATCACTGACAAGGGACTCTAAAACTTTGACCAGAACAGACAATTTAGAGATCGGTCTGTAGTTATTTAAGATAGAAGGGTCACCACCTTTTAACAGGGGAACCACAAAGGCTGATTTCCAGATGGAAGGAATGACATTTGTGTTTAAGCACAGATTAAAAATATTAGTTAAAGGCACGGCAATAAAATTTACTGCTAGCTTTAAAAAGTAGGGATCCAGTTTATCAGGGCCTGCAGATTTTGTTGTGTCCAAGTGCTTGAGGGCTTTATTTACATCTGAAACTGTAATAGGACTGAAACTAAAAGACTGACTAGAAGGATCTGAACCAACAATCTCCACTGTAGAAGAACACTCATATTGAGTATTAAGTGACTCAAATAAAAATGTTCAAAAGGCTGTAAAATGTTCATTGAAAGAATCAAGTATTTTGGTCTTATCAATAAGTTTTTGAGAGTCTATCACAATGCTTGAAGGAAACTCCTGGTCTTTACTGCTTTCTGATAATAATTTGATAGTTTTCCAAAATTTTGATGGATTATTCAGGTTATGAGTGGTTTGAGAAAGAAAATAATCAGCTTTGGCTTTTCTAATTTTTAGAGTACATGCATTACGCAATTGCCTGAAAACCAGCCAGTCAGAGCTCTGATTTGATTTTCTGGCTTTTGCCCACGCTACGTTGCGCTCATGGAGAATATTTGCTAAATCAGGAGAAAACCAAGCATTATTTCGGCCTTTAATTCTGTACTTCTTTAGTGGAGCATACTTATTAATTATATTGTTAAACCCCTCATAAAAAAGGTTCCAGGCACTATCAACATCTGTACTAATATTAATTTTTTCCCAGTCATAATTAGATAAATCGTGAAGAAATTCTTGTTCTGAGAAGTGCTTCATATTACGTTTAACAAATAATGCGTGGTTTGGTTTTAGGTATTTTAGTATTTCGAACTGTTGCTACGACACAGTGATCACTAATGTCATTTGTAAATATAGAAGCAGTTGAATACTTATAAGGGACGTTAGTTAGAATCACATCTATCAGCGATGATTTTTAAAGTTTGGCCGTGTGGGACTGTCAACAATGTGAAAAAGATTTAATGAATCACAATAAGCTCTAAAATCATCAGATACTGGTTGTAACCAGTTCCAATTAAGATCTCCAAAGGCTACTAATTCCTTAGAGTTACAATCAGAAAGGAGTTGCATTAAGGAAAACAGAGCACCACTAACAGCTGAAGGTGTCCTATAACAACCAATGACTGTTATACAAAGTGATTTAGGCTGCATTTACACTGCAGGTCTTGATGACCAATTCTGATTTTGTGACTATATCCGATTTTTGGATGGCGTGCTTACATTTCTTTTAAAAGTGACCCATATCCGATGTGTGCCTTTTACACTGCACTTGGTGAAACAAGCCAAAAATAGCATATATGACATCACAAATCAATTTGAATGGTACATTAAGTTTAATTTATTGACATGGAATTCATATAGAAACGTTTTTAATGCAATAGTTACATCTATACATCAAAATAATTATCCTAGTACAGATTCTTCAGGACAGTGATGTACGCAGCTCCGCTGAAAGCTTGCGAGTGGAATAATACTCAGGTGGTAGATATTAAGCATGTCACATCGTCTGTGTTTTTTTAGTAATTAAAACTAAATGTGTTCATCAGTGACTGTATATCAAAGGCAGGGACATGTTTGTGTGCATTTTATTTTGTGGTTTCAATGGAACGAACGGGACTGAAGCGCTCGTCTGAGCACGAGCCGCCGTCACTGACAACAGCAGGAACGACCACTCAGCGTGATTTCAAAAGCAACACATTTCAGCGTCAAATCGCCTTTTATTTAACACAAACGAACGAAATTAATACTCTGCTACTCAACTAGAGATGTTTCATTTTTTACAGGTATGTCTGTACCGCGAAATGTTTCAAAAACCTCACTTTTCAATGACGTAGGAGTCGATTTACAGGGGAATATCCGATCTGACTGCTTACACGGCAGACGCAAATGCACGGATCCGATTCAAATCTGATTTATTTCCACATATGAATGAGGCCTGAAACCGATCGGAGAATATCGGAATCCATGTGATTTTTTCCTGCTTACACGGTCGTGGGCCATATCCGATCTGTGCCACATGGGAGGAAAAAATCGGAATTGGGTCACTTGAACCATGCAGTGTAAATGCGGCCTTAGAGACTTTGAGCTCCAAAGCTAAAAACTCAAACTTTTTAACTAACGATATTGATAGTAGTACATTAACTTGATACTGGTTTTTGATGTAGATTGCTACACCCCCACCTCTATTAGGGCGGTCAGTCCTAAAAACATTATAACCACTTATATTGATTTCTTTATCTGAAACCGATTTACTTAACCAGGTTTCAGACAAGACAATTACATCAGTATCTGTAGAGTGAGCCCAGATACGCAACATGTCCATTTTAGGAACAAGACTACGTACATTCAAATGAAAAAAAACAAGATCAGACCTTTCTTTAAAATCTGTCGGGGTGTTAAAACCTATAGGGGTGTCTGGGCCTGGGTTTGGATGCACATTTCCTGACATCAACAATAATAAAGCAATTAAACATTTTAACTTAAGTGATTTCTTGTACAATTCATTGTTTCTCCGACCAAAATTGGAGTCTAGGGGCACACAAGAAATAGTGATAAAGTTGTCATATAACATCATGACACTAGACTGACAGACCAAGTCAACAGTGTCAGAGGGAAAAAATAGGGGCAGAGGGAATGATGCAACATTAAATAAGCAGCCATATGCACACGTGCCTTTATATAATTCATACGGTATTGGGAGCACTGGACTGGAATAGCCATTCCGGTAGTAGGTGCCCCCAAAAATAAATAAGGACAAAGAAAAAGTAAAACAGAGAGAGGCAAGGAGCAACCACTTCTTTCTCTCCATGCCCGTCGCACCACCCAAACGTGGAAAGACGTTTGAGGAAAAAAAAAAAAATTCCTATACGGATTATCCGTTTCTCCGCGGCAATCAATGATGTTGCGTGTCGTCACTTGTAAACAGGAAGCCCGGCGAGTGAAGCAATGCTGCGAGTAAAAAAAAAGTTCAAATCAAGGCCAGCTGCCTTTAGAGCATCAGTCTACATCTTAAAACCAGCAGTAAAAACGAGGAAAAAAGCACTTTCCTTCATCATGAAGAGATCAAGCCCATCAAACTCAGCGACACGTCTGCACTCGAAATCCAGCAGGCTCCAGGCACCGACCAGTCAGCATGAAACAGATCCTCCAGAGACGACAAGAAAGTAAGCCACGGTTCCAGATAAATTTCGGTACCACTTGTGTATGAATACCGTACGTTTTCAAAATGCACTGCTAGAACTAACGCAGTGCCGGTTCACCAAGGATGTCAGTCCCGACTTAAACTGTACGGATTTGCGTCATAAAAAAACATCGAGTATGACAAATACCGACTCTACATTATAGTTATATTGTATAAAGACTCACAAAATGATCAGTTAGAAAATATCCCTTGAACAAACAAACATCAACCACTCAGTCACACACAAACAGAAAGACATGCTACCATCTTGGAATCAACGAGTTGATATTGAGATTCAGGTAATGAGGTAATTACAAAAAAAAAAAAAACATCTAACAATCAAAATAGTCTCTCAGTCTGCGGTTGATGTTTCAGAGTTTGATCACGGGGAACCATTTAAATCAGTGATTTCTTCAGTTCTGACGGTTTTGGCTCTGATGTTGGTGTTTGGAGCTGCAGCTGCTATAACTGCATGGAAAAGACGACGTGCAGGTATGACAAGAATTTGTCTAAATGTCTAAAGATCCTAGAAAAGGAAAAAAGATTTAGAACCAGTTATGTTTCAAAAACAATCAAATTAGAAATAATAATTATTTTGTCTTTCTTTTGGTGTTTAGATTCAATTAAAAATAGTTATTCTTCTGCTTCTAGTAAGTACCTCTAGTTATTTGTTACTTTACAGCATTGTATAAAGAAAACATTTGCACACTGTACATTCTTTAAACAATACATTTTGTTTTCAGCATCTGCAGAAAGCGTGGCCACAAAATCAGATTTGACGTGAATGCCATGACATTTGATGTGAAGTGACATGAATCTGTAAATGTTACCTACACAATTTCCACTATAATTCACTGGTTGAGACCTAAGAGGTAAATTATTCTATGTCTGCAAGTGTCAGCCACTGTCACACTGATTGATTGATTGATTAATTGTTACACTGTTATACCTTTCTATTCCTTTATGTAGAAGTGGACATACTTTGTGCCATTTACACCACAATTTTTATTCATTTATTTGATGGTGTTGATATGATATGTATATATGCTTTAATCCTTTTTTTTTTGTAATATAAAACGAGATTGAGATTTTCTTAAAGTTCATGCTTATATTGTTAGTGCTTCCTTTTATAAAAATTATAAAACTAAAGACTCTTTGGAGATAATGGAATATGCAATACTACTCTATATGTACTGAAGATTAACATGAGATTAGGCAAAACTGTGTGTTATGTTCCCTTTAACTCCACTCAACTTCAACATGTGATATGAGCCAGAATCATACATGAATCAAAATTTCTTCATTTAGTACAAGCAATAAAGTTGTCAATCCTAAAAGTTGATTTATCATGACTCAATCATTCCCTTCTGAAATTTCTAAAAAATAAATGTATATATATATATATATATATATATATATATATATTTTTTTTTAAATCTGACAAATTTTGCTCATATTGCTGACATACTGTATGCTTTCAGTCAGCATACTTGCAAATGATCAGTTATGAAGTCTCACTCCACCCTTATATGGATGCGCGCACATGTAAGTTGGAAGAGAAAGATCTGATGAAAGCTGTAGGTAACCCCTTAATTTTTTTTCCTATTTTCCGATTCCTGGACGAAATCACTTGCCTGTGAAAGGATAGTGAGAGCTGATGTTGGGGAATATAGCCAAATTCATGCTGAAGTATTATTGATGCAGTCAAAAAAACTCTCCAACCTCTTTGCAACCAGAAGCTTTAACTTAGCTTTGGCTTCCTGAAAGGAAAGTGCTAGAGATGTTATAACAGTTGGTAAATCTGATAAAAGACAGTCAAATTCATCCAAATGAAATAAATTGTTTTACATATTTAAAAAAGTATCAAAAATACAAAGAAATTTGGCCCCAAACATGCCAACTGAACAGCAGTGCTCAATACTGTACACACAGTAGGATTACAGAACTTGTCCTGAGCGTGTGTGTGTGTGAGAGGAGTACACATTTCAGCTTATGACTGTTTATTTGTATTAATTTATTTATTTTTCTGTTGTGTTTGTTGCACATGTTGATGCCTTGGTGACAGGGGTAGGGGGCTCCCATAAAAAGCACTGTGGCTTCTCCACTCAAATTCAGATGCAGTGTGTTTTCCATGGTGGGTGTGAACAAAACCAAAACTATAAACAGTTTGGCTCTGGATGGAATGCTATTATCTATCATGACAGTGCTTTATGTGGGAGCCCTCTACCCCTGTCATCAGGCACCAAAATGTGCAACAAACATTTACAACAGAAAAAAAAAAACATAAGCTGAAATGTATACTCTTGGTGAGTGTCTCTCTCTCTCTCAATTCAATTCAGTTCATATTGCTTTATTGGCATGACATACTTGGATACATATTGCCAAAGCATTGTACATAACAGAATAAAAACAAATATACATCCATAAATAAACAAAACAAAATACATCCATATATATTTATATTTTGGCACAAGTCAGCATGACATCAGAGCAAGGCGGACGTAACTCGGGACACTTTTCTAACCGGCATGCATCTCGCAGTGATCACCGGTGATCGGTTCTGCGCAGATTTTGCTCATCTCAAACAAGCCTATTAACACTGAGGTAAGGCAAAATGTTTCTGAAAATATTGTGAATGATGCTGAGGTTCCAGGTTGTAGTGATGTTGTCGGTAGGGGAGATGTTTGTGGAGATCCAGTACAGGAAAATGAAATGCTTGATGGGCAAAGTGAAGAAATGGATGATATGTCAGAAGCAACTGTAGAGAGTTGTAGAGATGATGATTCATGTGTTGACTTTGATGTGACTAATTGTGGAAGTGATTTGTATTCGATTGAGCAAATGAATGCTTTCTTGGATGAGACAAAGGGTAAAAAAGTTGAAATTGGCAAGTTTTTTCCTAATCTGGATAAATTTGTGTTATCCGTTATGAAAGTAAGACAAGAATGTAGCTTAGAAGTATTGTCTCAGCAGAAAAGGTTTCGATTAAAAAAATATATAACAGTAATTAGGCAAGGAGTAAAACCAGTCAGGGCGAAACGCCGTGCAGTGAAAAGTAAACTAAAATAAGTGCACAATGGGTATCAATCTTTTCTTTTTGTTTTTTTTCACACTATTGTTTTCCTCTACTTTTCTATCCAATCTTATTATGGATATCCTAAGAGTGGGGTCCCTTAATGTAAATGGGATTAGGGATAGAACTAAATGGTTATTGTGTTAACTAAATTACCTAACTAACTAACTAAATGGTTAATTTTATCAAAGTGTTTGGCAAATAGACTTAAATGAGTTCTTGATGTGTTAATACAGAATTTTTTTATTTGTATGTTTGAATGTTCTGTTATTCTTAAAAAATATATATTTAGGTCTCAGTTTTTAATGAATTATTAAAGAAGACCTAAAAGTCAAAGTCTCTCAGTCACTCTCTCTCTCTCTGTGCAAAGCTTAATGAAGATCAGCTGGTCCTAATTGTCATCAACTACTGGCTAGCTCTGATTGGCTGCTGGAGGCAGAGCTTATGGATAAAGTTGGAGACTCCCTGTGAATATTTCTCTCTTTGTTTTCGTTGTCTCCTGTGACTGTTTTCTTTTGTCCCAGACATTATCTTGTGTGCAAATAGTTGATCTGTTGGCTTGGTTGTTAGTGTACAACGTAATTACCTTTGAAGAGATGTTGTTGCTCCGTTTTACTCAGGTAAACTCACAACTTGGGGTTTGAGTTAAAACTTTAGAATTGTAGTTTTTGGAGCAGTAGGGAGGTGGATGCCTTTTTTGTTTAACGTCCATGTTTTCTCCCGTTTTTAGTTAGAAAGGGAGTAAGTTAAGTCTTCTGTTGTTTTTCAACTTTGTTTTGTGAGTTTAGAAAGTACTCTCCCTAAGTTAGATCTTTTACGTTTGTTGTTTTGGCCTGGTCCCCTCCCGAAGCTTTATTTGCTCCCCTCTTCATACTTTTTTTTTTTTTTTTTTGAGCTTGTCAAATAAACCACTTTTTGAGTGTAACAAAGTGTTTTTTGTTTTTTGGGAGTGTCGGGACCGGAAAGAGGAGTTCCTGGTAGACAACTAAGTTTTTTTTTTTTGGTTTGCGTGTGCAAGTTTCCTTGTTACCCCCTTCCTGATCCTACACTAGGAAGGCACATAACATTTCCAAATACCCCCCCCCCATTTCCAGCCCTAATTCATAAGTGATCTATAAGTGAGCTACAAATCGCAGCTCTGACTACGAGCTAAACCGAGGCTACGCAAAGAAATTAAACCAAACACCTTGCAAATGCTGTTGACTTTGCTTTCATGATGGAATATCATACATCTCACAAGTTATTTTGCCAAAAAACGACATATTACCAAATTCAAGGTTATTTGGGCTAGAAGTGGGTTACACATAACCGGACTATATCGGGTCTATAGTTAACTGAGACGGTGAAATGACGGCTATTGCTTGCTGGGACTTGACCTTTAAATATCCTGCTATTTCGGAATCGATTGACACGTCGCTGTCCTCCTTCTCCTCCACCACCACCACCACCACCAACAACACTACTACTATTTGGCAGTTACCAAAGCCAAGGAAATCTAAATGTAATCTCAATATTATAAAATATTTCTGTACTTATTTGTGTAGTTTCATGTTGTCAGGTCATTATGCTGTCAACACGTTCTTCAGAGGCTGAAAGTGAAATTAATGAGTGAGCAGAATACACAAAAATGAAAAATAATATCCCTATAGTTATATTTTTATGTAGTACGACATATTAGACCTATGTGGCAATTGTCATATGTGATGTTTTCTATTAACAGTAAAGTTGGAAATATTCCTCTTTAACTTTTCCATACATTGTTGTTTAAAAAATAAAATGCGATTTCATGGTTGATACAAGGTAATAGCTGGAGGGAAAAGGAAAGAGATATAAATTAAACATTTATATGTGGAATCTTGTTTCATTTGACATCACACAGCATTATTAACTCATAACTTTGTCTTTTTACTTATCTTCAAACAACCTGATCTTGCTTGTAATTAAACTTGAGATATAGAAGTAATGTGTATAGTAAGGTATATATACATGTTAATGCATGCAAAACTTTTTATTAGTATTTGTACATTTAATGCATGTATTTTGACATTTGTAGGGGAACAAGTTGGTCTGGTGGGGAGTGGCTAGAAACGGGAGAGTTTTTGTCTGTGTGAGTGTATTTGTATTTTGTCTGTTTTGCTTTATGTACAGTAGTTTCTGCATATTTGTTAAGGTCTCCCATGAAAACTAGATGGTTCACCTTAAGGGGTTTATCCTTAATGAACTAACAGAAAAAGTGAGCAAAATTAATCATCTTTTTAAATTAAAACAAAAGTGCATTACTACAGGTGTGGGGGAAGACCTTAAAGGAACACTCCACTTTTTTTGGAAATGGGCTCATTCTCCAACTCCCCCAGAGTTAATAAGTTGAGTTTTACCGTTTTTGAATCCATTCAGCCGATCTCTGGATCTGGCGATAGCACTTTTAGCATAGCTTAGCATAGATCATTGAATCCGATTAGACCAGTAGCATCGCATTCAAAAATGACCAAAGAGTTTCGATATTTGTCCTATTTAAAACTTGACTCTTCTGTAGTTATATCGTGTACTAAGACCGGCGGAAAATGAAAAGTTGCGATTTTCTAGGCTGATATGATTAGGAACTATACTCTCATTCCGGCGTAATAATCAAGGAACTTTGCTACCATACCAAAAAATAAATAAATATTGGCATCCCTGCATTTCTTTCAGATAATAAATGCACTACTTCTCCCTGAAACTTGTTGCAATTACAAATTGTTTGCGTTGGAACAACACAAAAAAGCCAATCTGAGACATTCTACACAGATCTCCAAAAATGGACTGGACAAAATTATTGACAGCTTTTCAGAACCTTCAGAAATAATTGTATTTCAATGAAATAGTCACACTGCAGGACGCATAATGCCAAGTAGGGGAAAATATCCCCTTGATAAGAAAGTTTGATTATTATATGTGAACCTGGATCACAAAACCAGTCTTAAGTCGCTGGGGTATATTTGTAGTAATAGCCAACAATACACTGTATGGGTCAAAATGATAAATTTTTCTTTTATGCCAAAAATCATTAGGATATTAATAAAGATCATGTTCCATGAAGATATTTAGTGAATTTCTTACCGTAAATATATAAAAACTTAATTTTTGATCAGTAATATGCATTGCTAAGGACTTAATTTGGACAACTTTAAAGGTGATTTTCTCAATATTTAGATTTTTTTTGCACCCTCAGATTCCAGATTTTCAAATAGTTGTATCTCAGCCAAATATTGTCCGATCCTAACAAACCATACATCAATAGACAGATCATTTATTCAGCTTTCAGATGATGTATAAATCACTTATGACTGGTTTTGTGGTCCAAGGTCACATATTGCACCTGTGATTCTGTCATAATGCATACCTCTGTTTTTTATGAATTCAGAATTCCCAACTATCGCTTATGTTTGCTGTGTGTTTGTTGTGGTAGATAATTTAGGACTGTGATGTGTTAAGGCTAAGATGTGATTATTTAAGGGTTTTACCACTGAAATAAAAACAGTACATTAAATGACATTCTTGCAAAATCCAATTTTCATCTGCCTTCAAAGCTGATAGTTAAATTGTACTTTTTAAATTTGTGTTGATATAAAAGATATAAAATAATAATAATAATGCCTTTCTGACCTTGCACTGGCATGATCACTTAATCACAAATGGTACCACTGAATGTATCCTGACAGAAATTGCACATACCATGACAATTGCTTCATCCTTGATGGATGCAATGCTGTGGTTCATCTTATGACCAACCACCCATTCCTCTCGCTTCTCATCAAATCTCTGAAGCTTCTTCTTGAGTCGCTGCTTCAGAGGCTTCTCCTTTTTACAATTCAAGCAGATCTTCTGTGCGCAAAATAAAATACCCTGACAAAAGGGACAAATCTTTTTTGTAGACCCCCCTGGCATTGCGAGAGGTAGAGATAGATAGATAGATAGATAGATAGATATAGATAAATAGATATATAGATAGATGGATAGATAGATAGATAGAGATAGATGGATAGAGATAGAGGTTGGCTCTTAAAAGTGCCTTTGGGTTCGTTAAATCAGGTGTATCAATGTTCGGACAGGTGACTCGTTTGACAGGATCTGCAAGATTTTCCTGTATGAAAGTTAAAAGGCATGTAACATGCGTCTGGGGTTCCTCATCCCAGATTTAAAGGAAACTTTATGTGCAGTAACTTTAGGCAAAGTTATATTGTTATTACTGACACATTACAGTGAAGTTGTGGGTGAACCATGATGATCGAGAGAAAATGTCATCGTCTAGAGCTCACACAATAATGCAGTGCTCCATGCTAAGTTACTCTTCAGCTGATATAACTTAAACTACACTTAGCTTTTAATAGTAATCATTACTAGTATGATTCTTATTATTTATTTTTTTGTTAATTTAGTTGTTTATGTCATATTCTTTGTTTTTGTAGGTCCCCCTGTAATGGTTCTTTTGATTTCTCCCAACTTCACTTTATATCTACACCTGTTAATTATACACACACTCTGAGGAAGGCTGAAGGCCCAAATGCATCAGTGTGCAGTGTTTCAGTTATGTTTCTATTAATAGTGATGATGGACAAGAAGTGAATAAAGGCTTTTTAACTTTTTTGGACCGGAAGAAGTGCCTTGGATTTCGTTATATTAATAGAATTAGCTCTCTGCTCTGCTATGTGGAGATTGTTAGCGGTGGAAGGCAGATGGCACGGGAGTGTCACTTAGCCTAACCCTGCATTTTGCCAAAACTATTTAAACCCCAGTTACAATTAGGTACTGGAGATCGTTCAATATTAACCATTTCCTCACTTAACCTGTGTTCAGTGAGGGCTTTGCATTTGTAATTGTACTCAGTCTTTGATGAAAGCTAATCTTCAGCTTTTTTTCTACAACAGTAAGGCAGGCGGAGGATCATGGGTAATGCTGACAGAAATGCCAAATGTAATCTTTTTCCACATTTTTATCAGAGAATAAGGCAGAAAATATATTTTATAAGTTCTATACTGTAATAAATGTGTGTGTCCCTAATTAACGCAGTCTCGTATATTTGTATAAATCTTTTGAAGAAAAATTATGAAATTATGAATTATGATACGACGGAAACTGTATTTACGGTGATCACAGTTTAATAAAAACATTGTACATTAGGCCTGTTAATTGTAATGATTTAATTTCCACGGTCATTCAAAGCGAGCAAAGAACACAACGGAGCTTTTAGAAACTCCGAATCATAAACCATTGCGTCGCAAAATGATTCACTGTTTCGAAGCGCTCCAGTCGAAATGATTCACTGTTTCGAAGCGCTCCAGTCGGATCGCGTATCACGAATCATTTGATTCAGATCGGGACTTCAAAGCGTGTATCGCGAATCATTTGATTCAGATCAGATATGTGTGTATATTTGACTACAAGGAACCACTGACGATGGTTTATAATAGCGAGTAGCTTACAGAATATAAAGCAATAAAAACAAGGATAAAATCTCCTGATTAAATGTTGAGTAATAGTGCTTGAATATTAAGAAAAGAAAAGAATAACAAATCAGAAAAAAAAATACAGCGTCTGTGGTGCCCAGTGGCAAAAAGAAAAACGTGGTGGAGGGCACGAAATAAATTTCCTATTGAAATACATTAGATGAAAGTCGTGCTGCCTGACACGAAAAAAGAGGGAAATTCGTGTCCATGAACACGAATCAATAGATTAAATTTCGTGACTATATCACAAACTGCCGTGAGACTGGGTTGAATCGTGACCTATTTTTCAATTAAATTAAATTCTATTTTTAGCAGATTTCATTGAGGGATTTGACAGTGTGATACAAAGATTAAGTATTTCAAGTGTAGGCTGTTATACACGCACAGTTTTTTTTTTCTTTTGCCATTTTTTGGGGGTTTCTAGCTTTTAGACTAGTCGGATACAAAACTTACGTTTAAACGGCAGTCAAATTAGTCGTAGCGCACATCCCTAGTCTCTGTGGAGTCTGTCTCTCAACAGTTAGATGACACACAAGACACTGAGCAATGCTAGAGTCCCATCCATTCGGCCTATTACTCTCTAAGTTGGAAACATTTTTTCAAGCTGGTGTGTGAACACTAAGGTGGACCCAGTTCTCTGCCACTTGTCCTTCTTTTTTACAGTTCAACTGGATCAAGGCAAGGCAGCCAGTACAAACAAGGGTTATGCCTTGGCTATTTCAGCATTTCATGAAGGGCCAATGACCAGCTATTAGGCCGACTTCCTTTTAATAAGTAAGTTTCCAAAGGGAGTTTACCTGTGTCCAGACCATACTCTGCGGGCACCGAGTTCGGACTTGCCTCTTGTATTGAACTCTCTCACTAAGTCCCAGTATAGGCCAATTGTGAAAACAGATTGAAATATGTCTCTCTAAATGGATTTCTCTTGGCTCTCTGCTCTGCTATGTGGAGATTGTTAGCGGTGGAAGGCAGATGGCACGGGAGTGTCACTTAGCCTAACCCTGCATTTTGCCAAAACTATTTAAACCCCAGTTACAATTAGGTACTGGAGATCGTTCAATATTAACCATTTCCTCACTTAACCTGTGTTCAGTGAGGGCTTTGCGTACTATGTAATTGTACTCAGTCTTTGATGAAAGCTAATCTTCAGCTTTTTTTCTACAACAGTAAGGCCAGGCAAGGATTTCCGCTGTCTAAACAGCATTTGTCAATGAGTAGTCAATGTTATTTCTTATACCTATGCTGAAAGGGGTTTCGGTTCCTACAGGAATACGATCCCACTGCACTAAAAGGATTTCTGTGGGAGATATTTGTGTGGCAACTTCATGGTCTACTACATCATGTACACTATTGCGATTATATAATTGATGTAACCCGTGCAGCACCTGTAGCACTGCAGTTCTGATGTCTGTTGCCCAGCGAGATTTAAATCTAATTCTTCCGTTCCTCGCGACCCTTTTGGTAAAGGTCATCGAGACCGTAGTGACGGTCAGAGTGAGATCGAAATAGATCGTAAGTTATGAATATAACTATGGATCTATGAGACCGAAGGATGACCGTCACTATCCTTGTCGCTCAGAACACTAGGCGTTCAAGGTAAGAAAATGAGCCGGAAGTTCATCCCGCTTTTTATAGTGCGGGAAGTTATTTTTGTGAACGCATATTGCTGGTTATTGCCTTTCATTCACTTAAGTTAATAATGTTTGTGGTCACAGTTTCATTCGCGGATCCTTTATGGGAGATATGACTGACTAATATTGATTAGCCTAGGATAGGATTCCTAAAGATTTCGTACCTACAGCACACATTACAGACACTGATGCACAAACGCTGCAAAATTGTTGAGTCCTCGGTAATCCTCGACAGTTGGTTGAACCGGCTCATTCGGTTCTTTTTGAGTTGGACGTGCTACTTCGGCTGTGCGTCTTGCGTCAACCCGGAACTAAAGTTAGAACCTAACATCACTAGTTTGTATTCAGTTTGTATCTTATCTTGTTAGCCGTGTGTGCTATATATAGCCAGTATGTATATGTGGTGGAAAACTGAGGTATTAGAGATTTAGCATGACTACGCCACCCTGGGTCTAGCCCCGGGACCTATAATGAATAGAATTTAGTTTTAGGCAACACAGGTCAGCTCACGATAAATTGGCAGGAGACGTAGATACAAAAACATAGTTATTACAATCTAAGAGAAGGGTTTGTTACAAAAACAGAGGGAAGAAGAGTAATTGCTGAGCACAACAGTTCACATATAACAGACTCAATTCAACACTTCACAAAATACAACTATGGATGACCCAGTTCGTCAAGGAACTCCAAGGATCAAGGTACAGGAGCCGAGGTTTGGCAATAGGGCACAATCGGCCTACACAGCAAGACACCCTCCACTTATATCTGTGACGCACGCACGCACTCACGACCACTCCAGCCAGTACTCGTGAAAGATGATGATAATAATAATAATAATAATAATAAAAATAAAGTTACAACACAAAACTCAGCCAAAGAGCACAAACGTCAGCAAACTCACCTCATCAACATGGCAATACAACAATGAAGAACACTTACAAAATAAACTAAAGTAAAAGTACAACAACAAAAGGTAATGGAGCAAAATGAGACCAAAGTCAGATTAAATGCTCACAACAAGCAAACGCGGTTCACAAAGGGAAAAAGCTTAGAAATTAAGAAACACGCACACGCACACACTGAGGCTTCAACAACCACAACAAAATGAAATACAAAACGAATTTAACCAAAACAAAGCAACAGCGTCTCCAGATGCCTTGTTGCGTGACTTCAACAGGAGTCGCACTTCCTTGTTCATCCAAGGCTTCTGATTTGGATATGTGGTGATCTGTTTCTGGGTTGTAACACTGTCAATGGTGATATTGATATGATCCAATACAGAGGAGGTGTAAGAGTCAATGTCTGTGTGAGCGCCACTGGTGGCTTGAGAAGCAAACATACTCCAGTCTGTGTGTAGAAACCTTTCCTGGAGTGTGGAATCTGCCCCGCAGGCCACACCTTGATGGTCTTCACTGATGGCTTCACACGGTTGATGAGGGGTGCATATTTGGGGGTGAGGAACAAAGAAAGGTGATCTGACTGTCCCAGGTGGGGGAGGGGTTCGCAACGTAAGCTCCAGCCATGTTTGTGTAAACATGGTCTAAGGTTTTGTTTCCTCTGGTGTGACAGGAAACATGCTGGTGAAACTTGGGTAGCACTGACTTTAAGTTTGAGTGATTAAAGTCACCTGCAACAATAAAAGCCGCTTCCGGGTGATCAGTCTGTTGTTTACTGATGGCTGCGTGAAGTTCTTTCATAGCAAGCTTGGCATCAGCATCCGGGGGAATATAGGCTGCAGTTATAATGGTGGAATTGAACTCCCGTTACAGTTCAAAAGTTTCTTGCTGTGTGTGATGCTGAGTCGAATCTCCTCCATTTTGTTCACTAGCGACCATACATTGGCAAGGAAAATGCTGGGTAAAGAGAGCCGGTGCGGTGTTAGCCTTAGCTTAGCTCTTAGTCCTCCGCGCTTCCCCCGCCTTTGTTTACGATCTCGACGCCGCCTGCGAGCACTTCCGCCCGGCCGGGTAGGGTGCATAGCCTCGGGTGTCCTAGCGATCTCAGGAAGGAGTCGAAGATTGTCCATAAAAGTGTCGGAAATTCGCAAACCGATATCCAAAAGCTCACAACGGGTGTACGATGTAAAGGCACAACTGTTCTGCATGAACAGGCCTGAGATGAGTAAGAAAAATACCGCAAAATTGCAAAATCTGGAGAGACCCAGAGCCTCGCGATGTACTCGCGCCGCCATCTTGGGTATAACATGCCACTCTATAAGAGAGTACACCAATAAGAGCTTCAGTGTACCACTAATGCTGCCTTCACGTGCTATCGGAAGTGTCCTATTTCCCACTTATGATGTTGTGATTACGAGCTTGTCGTATTCAAGTGCTTTATTGTCGGATAGAATCAAATGTAGCATCCCATTGGTTGACAATCATATAAACATTCACCGCGCTATACATGCAGTTCGCTGACAATTCTGGAATTTCGGTCGAATAAATTCTTATTTCACTGCTTATAAAACATACAATATGCTTCGCATGATCGTTCATACCTAGCCTATAAATACACTACTTCAGCAACAAGACAAAGGGATGTAGTTGTTGTGAGAACAGCATTGACAGCAGCAATGGTTGTCACCTCCACCATCTTTAAAATTTATGAACCGCCCAACTCGGGTATTGAAGTGTCGCGCCCCGCAGTTCGAAGAATGAAACAAAGACTTGGAGTTTTGATTCTAGAAAAATTAGATTTTATTCGGCCGATATAAAACCGAAGCTCTCTCTTCAGAAAAGCTTCTCGACTGTTCTTTGTCTCTGGTTTATATACAAGCCATTTAAGGCGGATTCTAAGGTTAAGTCACATGCATACATTTCACTTGTGTATGTAACTCTATCTGTCCCAGAGGAGAAGAGACCCTCTAGAATTTGTTATGGGGAGAAAGCCCCTCCTCATTTCTTCCAGATGTGCTTTGCCACGCACGCACTTTGACACAAAGGCCTTCAGAATATATTGGAAGATTCAACAGATACCTTATAAGCAAAATTCACCTTGATTATGTCTAAATAATTCTGATTAATATCCATAAAAATCTTCTACATTCCTCCCTTTGAGACTTCATTAAGTCTCACAATTTGTTACATCTACCCAGAGTGCTACTTCATAATTCAGTCCTTTCAGCTAACACTATCTAGTGACTAAGTAAGTCACGCAGGTTTACCATCAACGACTAAATGATGCGGCAGCACTCTGGAAGAAAATCAGAACCAAACATCTCTCCACTTTTAATTAGAAGAGAGTAAAAGATTCTGTCTCCTTTCCCCTTTATAGTAAAATACAATGTTAAAAGCATGAGCGTGCGATTGGTTCAGCGCTTGCCTGTGGTTGTCTCAGTTATGTATATCAAAACATAAAAACACATTCAAAACATAATACATCGAATATTCCAAGAAACAATAGTTCAGATCTCCTTCTGGCGCAGTATTACTTGGTATAAAAGTATAGCATTGATCCCCAAACACAACACAGACTCCTCCTTTTCAGCTAACAAATAGTCTAAAGCTATTCTGTTTTGCCATGTCATTCGCTTGTTGCATCCAATTGTTCTCCTAAAAGTGATAAGGCGTTATCAGTGTAATTAATAAATCTCTGCTGGTTGTAATATATATAATTGATCCATTCTGTATTTTTATTTTGCGCAATCTAAATGAATATTGATTCAAATCCTGATTTAACTTCATCTCTTACCTTAAATTCATAAGGTATCCCTCTTGGTTGACCAATAGCATCTATATAAACTGCAGGGTCTTTTCATAGGCCCTTCTCGATCTAGATTTCTCTTCTTTTGTTTCTCCTTCTTCTAAAGAGATGTGATTCATTTTATGTGTCAACATAACCCTAGTGCATAATCCTGACCATTTTCTGGTACTGTTGTCAAAAGGCCATATTCTAATCCACACATCCACCATGTCTACTAATGGAATATCAATGTCATCAAATATAGGTGTTGGGCCTTCTTTTACCACTAAATAGTCAACTGTGCATCGCGGTATTTGCCATATTTTGCTACACTTTCCTTTAAATCTTCCTCGTCAACATTTCCCTTTTCTCATAACATTCAAATTCCTGATCTGCCATTAATTGTATTCTTCCTTGCGGCTTTTGGATTTTTGTTTCTTGTATAATAGGCCATTTACGGGTACGTTCACATTGCAATTCAGTAGCTTCTCTGTAGATCGTTGTGGATTGGAGAAACTGGCACCAATATGGGCAAAGATGCCATTTTTGGGTACAGTTTCTAAAGACATTTATCGCTTTACCTCTTTCAATAAAACATTTACCTCCCATTTTTAATACATCTAACCCCATTGCATTAGACAGTCCTGGACATGTCTTCAACCATTCATCATGAAATATTTTGCAACTAGAACTGTGTATAGGTATTGGTACAATATATAAAGTCGGTCTCGCTTCAAGGCAAACTATGCAGTTTTCCCATTCTTCTTTTTCGCTGTGTAATTTACCCATTTATACCAACTATTATCTTCTGCCTTTTCCCATAATATATCTGAATTGCTTTTAATAGTGATGTTATGATTGTCATCTGCAATGTGTCTATTTTGTCTAGATATTTTTTCCTCCTCTATTTGTGCTTGTTCATTTTGGATTAAGTTGAAGTCACTGTTAGATTTATTTGAGGGCTGAAAAGTTAATTCTTGGGAAGTCTGGTTGCTGTTGGTTCTCGTTTGCATTTGCAATTGAAAGGAAGTCTGGTTGCCGTTGTCTTCAGCTCGAGCTTGTAGAATGACAATATGCATTAGGCATGTGATGATCATCAGATATCTTTCCACTTCCTCTTTTCCATTTGTTGGCTCCCAAGTATTCTGATCGTCTCGTTAGCTGTCCCATCACTCATTCCATCTTCACCAGGGTGACTCTTTGCGAATCGTTGCAATGGTCTTTCCCTCGTTGGCAAGGGAGGGTCGTTACTAGAACGCCCTTCATCCCTCACTTCATGCTGTGTGGGGTTGTTGAAGCTGGTTGGCGTATTTTTAAGGTGAGAGATGTGGACCCAGGTGTCACTTTGCAACTATTTTGCTGATCAATGCAAGATTCTTCCTTGAGGCCATAACTGCACACTCGCTGGTTCTTACTGGTGGGGCAAACCATTCCTGGGCCTTGATATAACTGCTGTCACCTGTAAATGGAAACTTTCAGAGTTTTTGTTAGTGATATCAAGCATGCACATTTGCTCATCCGGATAGTTATCCTTCTTGGTGTGACCTGTGGAAGTGTCATGTGGGTTGAGGGCTGTCCTGGCCCCATTTTTGCGCTCTCAGAACTCCATTGCTGTTAATAAAATGAGTATACTATTTTCTATAATATGATAAAGAATTTGTTTTTACTCAGTTATCTGCATCCTTACAATTTTTCAATTCATTTCAAATTTATTCTTAACAATTTACTAATTCAGTTATCTCTTTGTTTTATAAACTTAGTTCCACTATATCACTAGATAATTTCCTAGGCCTATCTTGTTCAGTAGCGTTGGCCTTTTGACCTGAAAACACTCAACCCACTTTATGTTAACAGTTAGAAAGGCAATATTTTATCCTTTTGAGACAGAATCAGCTCCATCATGTTATGCTGAAAAGAAAGTTAGATGTGGGGTGGACAGAGCAAGCTTGCTTGCTTTGTCTTCCCATGTAATGCGCTGCAAGTGTGGCACTGTTTTTCTTTCTGCCACAACAATAACCTAGGTACTGACCAGGAAACTTAACCGAATTCATCCATGGTCTTTATTTTACTGGGCGTTATTTGCCCTGTGGGCCCACATACTGTATTCAAATCTGCATACAGCTATTTGGCAAAATAATTGATTTATTTCAGTGTCTCGTCAGACACCTTCTTTCACTCCATACAACACCATCATTCATACTTTTCACACCCTTTCACACCCCTTTTGGCCAAAAACATACTTTGTCTTGAGATTTCAGCTGATTGTGAACTGAATGGTTTTAGTTGTGGAATGCTACGGATTCGAATATAACATGAAGTTTTTGTTACACTCTACTGAGCGTAGACCTGGTAGCATTCAACATAGTGTCTAAATGTCATTATGCAACTGGACAACGTCAGTCACTATAAGGTTTGCTTTAACACTGCAGTATAAACCTCCTTTTTCTTTTCTCAAACAAAATCTAATAGATTAATTGGTTTAGATTATTTGTTTTAGGCATTGTGCAGTTGAGAGAGTCAATTGTAATTTCTCAAATGCCACTTGTTTGTCTAATTTAAAGTTTAGTCATAATTTTTTGTTATTGCTCATGAGCTACTTTTGAGATGATGCTTAGAGATCTCTGCATAATTTAGGATCCATGGCCATCAATATTTCTATCTTGTTATCCTCAGTTACGGCAGCATATGCGATTTTGGATCTTTGGCGTAATTTTTTTATGCTTTTAGGCAATCCAGCCCCAGAAAATTACCATTAAACAAAATGGAGTGACCAATATTTTTATTTTATCAGCCATATATATTTTTCTATTAGACATCTTGTCTACTTTTTTTTTCTTTCCCAAAGAATTCAGCATTGTTGTCAATAATTCAGTTGTGCATTTTTCCCTCGTTGGTTAATGAAATAGCCCTCACTATGCCAAATCCAGCTCGATTTTTTCCTAAATTGTTGAGTCAAGCACCCACTTCTGTCTGTCAAAATTTCTTATTTCTTAAGACATAAGGCTGGACTGGTACCTATTGAAAAGCAGATTCAGAATGTTAGTTAAAACACAGAATTCAAAGAACTGCTGTGAGACCAGTGAATAATCAAGATTAATAAAGTTAATAAAATGATTAACAAATTTTGAAACAGTCTCTAAAGTGATCAAATAAATGTGCTTCACCTGTGCACACAATGGGAAGGGATGGAAGTGCTTCTGGTTAGATCATCAGTTTGTTGAAGCTGTTTAGCTGTTGCACTGGGTTGTCAGTCTGTGATGGCACTCAAAGGCCTGATGTTGTGGTGTATGATCTCCGTTGTTTCTCTGCCTCTCCTCAGTCTGGCTTTTGATTGTTCTTGCCAGAGTTTTGCATTTCAGGATGTTCTCTTCACACTCAGGAAAAGTCTCAAGTGAAAGATTCACCTTTTCCTGCTTTAAGTCAGCTCTTCTCCATGCAGAAGTGTTCACTCCTCTTTTCGGCGGGTAGCTGAAAATCCATCAGCCCCTCCCTTCTTCTCTCTACAGCTGTCTTTGCTTCTTCGCCACTTTGTTAGACAGACTCCATTGCTTTGTCAAGGCACTGATCCAGAAGCCATCTGAAATCTTAACACTCAGAGACTGCATTATTCAAATTGCACCTTTGTAAACTGTGAGCAAATTGTCTCTGAGCAATCAGCTCTTCATCTAATTTTCACTTTTCAACCATCTCTTTCTATGGCCCCTTAATAAAAAGGTAAAAATAAGTAAATAAATAAAATAAATAAAAAAAAGGTAATCTGGTTAAAAACAGCAGTTCCCTTATTCTTTTTTAGTAAAGCAAGTTCTTCATTGCAGGAAAATAGCAAGCAGTTTTTTCTTTGCAAAATGCAGAAAGCAGCAGTAATCTACCTTTATTATGTATTATAATCAAAAAAAAATCCTTTCTGTTACAACAGTATGTATGGCAAACTAAAGACATCAATCATAATTTTTCTTCTATATTTGCATGGTTTAAAATAATCCAGTAATGGTGAATGAATTTTCCCAACCAACATAAAATAATTCCTTTTATTTAATTTAATTATTTAATCAACAAATTCCATTATTATTTTTAAATATCCTAACGCTTTTGATTCAAAAGTTCTATGAACTTGGTCACCCAATCTTGCTCTCATTCAACATTTCACTACACAAGTTATATTTGGTTAGCTCAAACCCAAATCTCTAATTCAGTAATGGATTAACCTTCATACTGTCTCCCAGGGACAACAAGATACAAATTTTGGAAGTCTTCAGTTATAAGCACGTGTAATATTTTTATTCATCTATTAATTTTTTATAATAATGTTGCCACTATTTTTCAATTAATTTTTTATTCTTCATTTTATGACCTTTTTATTATATCTGATGCATGTACACTTTCTATATGCTTTTTCTTTATTTTATGATCACATAGTATTCATAATATCTTTAATAATGATTTTTATTTATTCATTTCTTAATTATCTCTCGTCTCTATCGTTTTATTTAGTGCGCACTTATTATTTTTAATGTTCTTTATTGAACTTCCTCACTTAATATCTCTTCTGCACAGCGCTGCTCTCAGAAATTTTTCTCTTCCTCTTGCTTTTTCTCACACAGACACCCAACATAGGATCTTGTCACACATCTGGATTCAATCTCTATTGACCCTATTTCCCTAGCAACATGCACCTCTAAGTCCCTCTTGAGTGTGACACGAGCTGCGGCCGTTCTCCATTTAGAAAAAGGCACACTTCTCTCCCCAAACCCAATCGGAACTTATGTGTTTTCTCTTAACTCTCAGTCTTTCACACACACATGCATTCAGACACGGACACAGTTTCAAACATTCTCCAAAACAAAACAACAAAACAAAGCTTTTTCTCTCGAGTTTCCACCTGCTCCAAAATACTGGTTCTGGTACTGTAACCTCTCTGTATTCTCTTTTCGCAGTAAAAGAACAAGATTCTGTCAGGAATTTTTACCTACCCAAGCAGTCCCCTGTGACCTTACAATATTTTTTGTCTTTTTTAATTTAATCAGGGCGGTATCGTAGGTCTTGCACGCTCTCTATACTATATCTACTTCACGTCTATCTCCGTCTCTTCAGGCCCAGCCCAAATAAACACAGACCATTGCTAGCAATGTATTTTTGCCTGCATCATCTCAGTTCAGTTTAAGTTACTCATCAAGACCTCAAACAATAAACCAGATAATGCATGCAGTTATTTTTCTGGAATAAAAACTCCTCTTTTTTAAATCTTCTCATCTTTAAATTTAGTATTTTGGAAGAGCAAAATTTAAGTGACCTTACCACCAAGAACAGATTTAGCAAACAACACAATCTTATATAAGCAAAAAATGCTTACCTGATTAAAAAAGGTGGCCACCTTTACGTGCTGTTTGAAATCTGCTCCAAGCGGTAGTACACTTTGTGGCTCTTTTCCAGATCCTGTTCGTGATGCCAAATGAAGTGTCGCGCCCCGCAGTTCGAAGAATGAAACAAAGACTTGGAGTTTTGATTCTAGAAAAATTAGATTTTATTCGGCCGATATAAAACCGAAGCTCTCTCTTCAGAAAAGCTTCTCGACTGTTCTTTGTCTCTGGTTTATATACAAGCCATTTAAGGCGGATTCTAAGGTTAAGTCATATGCATACATTTCACTTGTGTATGTAACTCTATCTGTCCCAGAGGAGAAGAGACCCTCTAGAATTTGTTATGGGGGAGAAAGCCCCCTCCTCATTTCTTCCAGATGTGCTTTGCCACATACGCACTTTGACACAAAGGCCTTCAGAATATATTGGAAGATTCAACAGATACCTTATAAGCAAAATTCACCTTGATTATGTCTAAATAATTCTGATTAATATCCATAAAAATCTTCTACAGTATCAAAAGTATTTCCGAATTTCCCAGTAGTAAATGCGACTTGAGAGGCCGTTCACGTCCAATTTCCGATTAGGAAACTCATATTTACGATAATTCCGATAGCACGTGAAGGCAGCATAACAACACAGCCAACATTATCCATCATACCTGGATGGCGACTAAATATGACGCAGAAAGCAAGGGGGCGTGACTCATAACCCCATGCTACCCCACCCACGAATTTATAGATCCGCTCACTGTCCGATGATAGGACAATCAATGAGCAACCAGCCAATCAAATTTAAACAGGAAGAGCTTCACTAATCCACACACACATATATACCGTGGGTACGGAAAGTATTCAGACCCCCTTAAATTTTTCACTCTTTGTTATATTGGAGCTATTTGCTAAAATCATTTAAGTTCATTTTTTTCCTCATTAATGTACACACAGCACCCCATATTGACAGAAAAACACAGAATTGTTGACATTTTGCAGATTTATTAAAAAGAAAACTGAAATATCACATGGTCCTAAGTATTCAGACACTTTGCTCAGTATTTAGTAGAAGCACCCTTTTGATCTAATACAGCCATGAGTCTTTTGGGAAAGATGTAACAAGTTTTCACACCTGGATTTGGGGATCCTCTGCCATTCCTCCTTGCAGATCCTCTCCAGTTCTGTCAGATTGGATGGTAAACATTGGTGGACAGCCATTTTAGGTCTCTCCAGAGATGCTCAATTGGGTTTAAGTCAGGGCTCTGGCTGGGCCATTCAAGAACAGTCACGGAGTTGTTGTGAAGCCACTCCTTCATTATTTTAGCTGTGTGCTTAGGGTCATTGAGTGCGTTTACATGGACCCTCTTAATGCGATTATAATGAGATTTTGGAGATATTGCGATTATGCTTTACCTCATGTAAACGCAATACTTGATCTAAATAATACGATTAAGCTCATAATCGCAGCAAGCATAATCGTATTAACATAGGTGGCGTCGCCGATTTTAATCGGAATATACAAGCATGTAAACACCTTAATCGCAGTATTGCCGCTCTGACCAAAGTGCGCATGCGCTTGTGACATATATGAATAACGTGATACGCACCTGTAATAATACGGAGATTAGAAACGATGGAGGGGAAGAAAGCATCGCATTCTGAGGAAAACACAACAAGCTGCCAGCAGTCTCTGTCCAACATGATCTCACAGAATTCCGTGCAATGTTCACGGACGTAATTAACCCCGAATCTGTGGTGGCATCACGGAATCGCCGAAAATTCCGTGATGGGCTCACAGAAAAAATTCCGTGATGGGCTCACAGAAGTGATACCAATGTAAGTCAGTGACAGGCATCAGCCGTGCTCCTGATGCCTTCTGTAAGCCCATCACGGAATTTTCGGCGATTCCGTGATGCCACCACAGATTCGGAGGTTAAGTCCGTGAACATTACACGAATTCTGTGAGATCAGGTTGCTCTGTTCCTTACCCTCATCCAGAAAGGACGAACAGAACGCGACGGCAGCGTATAGGCAAACAAATTCCATCATATTTCTATCATTGCGCCGAAAAAGCGTGGAATACAGCGATACAAAATCATTATGCATTAGACGTAAATAGAATAAAACGGCGACCAGTAACACTGCTCTTTCTGAGTCCATCATTTGTGCTGTCCAGTGGGGTATGTGAATAATGGCAGTGAAAAAATTAACCACAATTCTTAGCGAATAATAAGAATAATGGAAATTGCATGTAAACGGGAGTAAGAGCTTTGCTCTTGACATGTAAACATCAAAATGCGATTAAGTCCTTACTCTGATTATTGGAAATAATCGCAATATTCGTGCGCATGTAAACGCAGTCATTGTCTTGTTGGAAGATAAACCTTCGGCCCAGTCTGAGGTCCTGAGCACACTGGAGAAGGTTTTCGTCCAGGATATCCCTGTACTTGGCCGCATTCATCTTTCCCTTGATTGCAACCAGTCGTCGTGTCCCTGCAGCTGAAAAACACCCCCACAGCATGATGTTGCCACCACCATGCTTCACTGTTGGGACTGTATTGGACAGGTGATGAGCAGTGCCTTGTTTTCTCCGCACATACCGCTTAGAATTAAGGCCAAAAAGTTCTATCTTGGTCTCATCAGACCAGAGAATCTTATTCAGGTGTTTTTTAGCAAACTCCATGCGGGCTTTCATGTGTCTTGCACTGAGGAGAGGCTTCCGTCGGGCCACTCTGCCATAAAGCCCCGACTGGTGGAGGGCTGCAGTGATGGTTGACTTTCTACAACTTTCTCCCATCTCCCGACTGCATCTCTGGAGCTCAGCCACAGTGATCTTTGGGTTCTTCTTTACCTCTCTCACCAAGGCTCTTCTCCCCCGATAGCTCAGTTTGGCCAGACGGCCAGCTCTAGGAAGGGTTCTGGTCGTCCCAAACGTCTTCAATTTAAGGATTATGGAGGCCACTGTGCTCTTAGGAACCTTAAGTGCAGCAGAAATTTTTTGTAACCTTGGCCAGATCTGTGCCTTGCCACAATTCTGTCTCTGAGCTCTTCAGGCAGTTCCTTTGCCCTCATGATTCTCATTTGCTCTGACATGCACTGTGAGCTGTAAGGTCTTATATAGACAGGTGTGTGGCTTTCCTAATCAAGTCCAATCAGTATAATCAAACACAGCTGGACTCAAATGAAGGTGTAGAACCATCTCAAGGATGACCAGAAGAAATGGACAGTACCTGAGTTAAATATATGAGTGTCACAGCAAAGGGTCTGAATACTTAGGACCATGTGATATTTCAGTTTTTCTTTTTAATAAATCTGCAAAATGTCAACAATTCTGTGTTTTTCTGTCAATATGGGGTGCTGTGTGTACATTAATGAGGGGCAAAAATGAACTTAAATGATTTTAGCAAATGGCTGCAATATAACAAAGAGTGAAAAATTTAAGGGGTCTGAATACTTTCCGTACCACTGTATATATATATATATATATATATATATATATATATACACATACACACACACACACACACACACACACACACTGTACAACCCTAGTGGTTCTTTGTGAGTTGTTGAATGAAATGGTTGGTTTTTGGCTTATTGTTTGTTCTAATTTTTCCATTAAATACATGCACACAGATCCTTGCCTCTGCCTGTTTTCCCCAGCTTCTCCACAATGTTACAGTTTTTGACTGGCATGTCTCTTTGACTAGTGCATCTTTGAGCCTATATTTAGTAAAATACTTAAATACTGTTAAAATCAGAGACTAAGACTTTTACTCAAGTTGTTTTGGAATTGGTTACTTGTAACTTGTAGTGGAGTAAGGTATCTGTACTTTTACTCAAGTATGGTTTTCTGGTACTCTTTACACCTCTGGAATTGGAGTCGTCATATATAAATGCAGAAGGAAATGAGCAGGTAGTACAAGAACTACTGAGTAAATGATAAATCATCCAGTGAGCCTAGTATAGTTATGATGCTTAAATACAAAATATAAATTAAACACAATTTAGAATTGTGTTTAATTTACATCATGTACTTCATTTCCATAAATAATTATGCAGCTTATTATGTTATACAGTGTCTTCATCAAACCAGGATTATTTTGCTGATTCTAGTGAGTACTTTGTTTTAAATGTTTTTTTTTTTTTTTTTTTTTTTATGTTATTTTTGTATACTTAGTTTTGCAAATGTATTATGACCACAGGTGTCTTGTCTAAATATTGAAGGTTTAGTTATATTTACTGTACAACTCACAGGTAAATATATTTATACTTACAGTATAGGTCATTTTATATTCATTTTTCAGCATCTAAAGAAATCATTGAACCAGCTTCGTGAAGGTTATGTAGTTGTTCAGACAACTTGAACCCCAAAACAACAAACTCCCTCAATTATTGTATTCTGTCATTGACTGTAGGTTAATTTATATGCTTATTGTTATTTCTTATTTTTCAATAATCATTAAAACATATTTTATTGGTGGATTGGTGAAAAAAAGACAAGTGCTTTTGTTCTAAAACAACACAGATTCACCAGTTACACTTTTTCAATAAATCACAATCATTCCTTCAATTTTTTTATTACACAATATTTCACTCTTATAAGAAATCCAGTAATATTTGACCAGTAATATATAATCTTAACATGTCTGCCTCCATTTGCTGACTCATTCATGTAAAATAAATCTCTGTATTTGTCAAATCCCTGAAGAGTGGAGTATTCATATAAAACTTATATATTGCATATTACACTTTGCTATTAATAATTACTGTGTATTTTTTCAATTACCTGAATCCCTCTGCCCCAACAGAGTATTTCTGAGATTTAAATAAAATTGTGATGACCACTGTACATTCCTATGCTTTAAAGGTGAAACAGAAAAAAAACAAAAAAAACAAAACATGACTCATGACTCTGAGGTGGTTCCAGGAAATACAACATACAACTTGTTTGACTTGTTACAAACTTTGTTACCTGGCACATTTACTGAATATGTCTGCAGAGAAGGACATGATTTTACTATCTTTGAGAACAACATGAAGTTTTTAGTTTTCCTGTGTGTGCTGTCATTTCCAACAGATGTTTTTACAGGTTGGATTTCATAGGATTTGTTTCTGAATCAGTTGCAGTACAGGTTGTTGTGTTTTTTCATTTGTACACATGTTAATTTTAAACATGTACAAAATATTATTGTTTCAATTTTATTGTAGGATCTCAACATGCTGACTGTTTGATTGTAAATGAAAATGACTTTTCTTGTTACTGTTTCTCACAGGTTCTCACTCCTTGTGGTTCCTTGCTACTTACATTGAAGGAGAAACACCATTTCCTACATTTAGTGTCTTATATATATTGGATGACATTGCAGTTGGATACTATGATTCAGAGACAAACAGCTACATTCCAAGGGGAAATACTACAAATGAAGACGAGGAGGTTGATCTCATAAGTTATAACATAAGGGAATATTTGGAACCTTTTATTTTTGGGAGACTAGCAAGAAGGTTTGAGAACAAAACAAAAGGTAAAGCAAGCATAAACTGAGGCATGCAATGTTGTATCTTGTTTCTTAAATCAAAATAAATAAAAGTTAAGTTGTAATAAAGCCATAAACAAACTGAAATGTTAAATATTTTTGTTGGTTTTTGTTCAGAGTCAGACTTAAGACCAGAGTCGGATCTTTTACTGATCCTGAGTCACGAGGACAGTGGGGCATAAAATAAGATGAGACTGTCCTCCTCCGAAAAACGACCCCATAGGTCGTTTGTGCAAGCAGCGTATTACGACCTATTATTACGTTTTTAAATCAAGCGCCCTCTAGCAGCCTTAGAAATTACGACAGTCTCGTTTGTCTGGTGTGTCGTCATCAAATGACCTTTGACTGTCGTTACCATCGTTACTAATTAAAAAAGGAGGAGTGACCCAACAATTCACCATACGTCGTTGTCCAGGTATGTTCATCATTTTATTTTATGGTTTGTTTTTTAAGGTACCGTTCTGATTGTCTGCAATTAATGTGTAAGCAAGTGCAGTTTGACGTTTTCTTTACAAATCAGTTGTGAATGCCTCTGAACTAATGTAATCACAGGGCTGTTAAATGCCCAGTGGCCACAACACTTTTTACCATAGTAACTGTCGTTTTACTGTGGTATTTGTAGTTAAAACACAGTAAACACAATACTTACCATGGTTTTACCACAGTAACGTAGTTTTAATGTGGTATTTGTAGTTAAACACACGGTATCCACAACACTTACCTTGTTTTACCACTGTAACTGTGTTTTTACTGTGTACTATTTGTAGTTAAAGCACAATAACACAACATTTACCCTGTTTTTACCAGAGTAACGTAGTTTTAATGTGGTATTTGTAGTTAATCACATAACTTGCCATGCCTTTAATACTTTTATGTAAAAAAAAAAATGTAATTCAATATTTTTTTGTCTTGCAGTTTCTTCAGATCACATACATCTCCATCTCCTACAACAACCTTTAGTGACCAGCAGCTGTTTAACAGCTCTCTCTCTCTCTCTCTCTCTCTCTCTCAGCTTTTCCTTGCCTATTTTTCTGAACTGTTATTCATAATTCATTTACACATTTTTGCTCTCTTTCTTCCTTTCTCATTTTTATCATGGCATATTTTCAAAGCTCAGAATTGAATTTTGATCGGTTATGTCAAAAAGCTGCTAATATTAACAGGTAACTAGTACTGGAAGCTCAGTGCTGAACCTGAAGAAGCTGCCAAAGGTTCAACATTTTCTGTTTTCTTTGTTTCAGCTAAAAAGGAAGACCAAAGGAAGGCCTGTCGAACTCTTGTCTTGTCTTGTTTGTGGAGAGGGATGAATTTGGCCATCTTGTGTGTTTATGGAGAAGACCAAAAGCTGCAAAGGCAAACATTTCCAATGGTACGTCTGTCCTGGTCTTAACCCTTTGACTGAACTTTACGGCAGTTACATTTTGCACAGCATTTGATGTTTCTTAAACTTTGGTTTACATATCCCACGGCCCCATCAGGAAGAGCCCTCAACAAAGTCTTACGTCAAGTAGTAATAATTCATACAATTTCAGCAAATTCATATGATATATATATTCATACAAAGTTCTAGGACTTTTACTCCTGCTGATATTGGCCTTTGTCTCAACTCTCGTGCAGATTGTGCCCATTGTAAGTAGTCAGAGTGTTTGTATCATAAAGTTTATATTAAGTCAATTGTATTCTTTATTAATCTTTACAAATTGGCGCAGTCTCTTCCCGTTCCAACAGTACATGATATCTGTCCACATCTCACAGTCTGCCTTTTTATTGAACACATCTGTCTAAGCAAGAGTCTGGAAATGCTAGTTTAACTTGTCACGTGACAAATCAGATCTTAAATTAATTTGGCCAAATCAGATCACTTAAAGCTGTTCACACCAAGAACATTAACTATATTGAGAACCATTTAGCATCCACACCAACAGACAATAACATTCTATTTATTATAAGCACGCTCTATAGTTGTGTTGTTGTCTGCCATTTGTTGTTGTCAATATTTTAATTGTTCATCATGTGATTAAATTCTCTTTCTTTCTGTGTTGCAGGATTTCTCACATACTACTCCATCAGCTCTCCACAATATCAGCCGTTTCAAAAGCTTCCACATCTCTGTCTCTCTCTCTGCTCTCACATCTGTTCTCAGTCCTTCACTACCAGCTTCCAGTCTTAGCATGTCTGCGTGTATTAATTTTTCCTCTACAGTCAACACTCCCATCTCTACTGTGAGCACTTCTGTCGCTATCACTATGACTTTTATAATTATAAAATTATAATTATCAACCATTTTAATTTGTCTTGCATATAGTCACAATAGAAGAAACAATGATTACAGGAGATACATTTTTAGCCTATTTGTTCATTAAAGGGAAAACAATAACGTCTTTTCAATTGGAGGCTCAACTTCCAGTTTGTAAAATATTATTTGGCATCTTATAACATTTTTCTGTAAACAAACTCTCTTTTTCTTTTTGAATATTAGACAGTTTTTTTTTTAAGGGGTCTCCAATTGCATACTTTTTAGTTACATGTTTGTTTCATGTACCCATTAATTACTTTATCAATCAGTCATTGATTTAGGTTGTTATATTTCACTGTAATTGATTAAGTTTTTGCAGATACATTTTCATAATCAACTACTTTTTTTTTCTGGGTTTTTTGTTTTTTTTCATAGTGACACTAACTAGAGAGAGAATGTTGTTCTGGGCACTATGTTTGCCTTGGAAAAGTTTGACATATCAATAAACACTGAGAAATGACTACAAAGTGTGCGATTCATATTTTTATTATTATTATTCCTATTGTTCAACTGGCACATCTAAGATTGGCAAGATTGTAGGGTCCATTTCCAGGGAATACAGAGGTGATTAATTGTATAACTTTAATACACTATAAATACACTGTAAATGTTACAGAAGCAAAATTGATGTTGTTTGAATAATTATGAGAGTTGTAGTTTTTTTGTAAGCAAATGAAAGTATAGGCAAACCTTTGAGTTTAAATATTGTATATTAATTAATGTTAGTGTAAACAATGTATACAATGGAAACCATTACACCCTTGTTTAAAAAATAATAAGAATTAATAAAAAATCACTGTAATCAACAAGTCTATTGCTGAATTAGGTTAACCACACGATGCAATCTGTTGTTGCAGTTTTATATTGAGTGGAGACAAATAAATCTTTATCTTGTTATCGGTCCATTCACCACAAGAACCCGGAAGATGACCATATATGGACAAGTAAGTGTGACGCCTCTGCTCAACTGGGTTGCCATTGGCTTTGAACTTCTCTTGGCGCTCGCAGAACTCACTGTGATTGGACTATCTTTTAACCCAAATTAAAAAACGCTTAATGTTGCAAAGTACGTTTTGCTGTTATTAATGCGTCAGTAATACCTTCAGTTAACAATTAAGTGTTGCTGTTTCGTGAGAAATCACCTCTTTACCGAGATCGTAACCCTAACCCTAAGCATAACTTCATTGAACTACAAATAGTTTTTTTTGCGTTCAATGGATAGAATGGCAGAGGCTTATGGGTAATGTAGTTTAAAATGTTTAATAATGAATTGGGGAAAAATACAATCTTTTTTGAACAAAGGTGTATCTAAACATGTTCATTGTGCAACCATCTATGACATATTTAAGAGACAGGCTGAAATTTGGTATTTAACAAAGAGCACTTTTTTAAACACCTTTATACCACCTTTCTGTATATGTTTGAAAACTGTCCAACATTATTTAGTAAACATAGCACAAGTAGTTGTCTTGCCAATTTTCTGTTTGATACTATAATCAGACTTTGATTTATAACCATTTGAAATGTTACATTTTTCTGCTCTTCCAGGGGTCTCTGCTGGGCCCCTGGGGATTGAAGGGCTGCAAAACATAGACAGATCTATTCTCATCATGGACAACAAACTGTGCTGAGTTGCATTTATGTCTGAAAATTTATTTTAGATGGTCTTTTCAACAACTTGCCAGAATGGACCCCAAAAATCGCCATTTGGAACGGGATCCATTTATTTAATTATGTAGGGTTTGATACATAAATATAATTTTAATTTAGCTCAAAGGGAATCATTTATGATTTTATAGGGAATTTGAACAGAATCACTGTTCTGCGGCTGATCACTGAGTCGGCAGCGATTCACTGAACGAGCCGTATAACATCAACTCTGCACTGGATATTAAAATCCAAAATATAGTGAAAACACTATTAATAAGCACAGTAACAAGATCGGCAGATTAAGACATTAACTTGTAAGCACAAAACACAAGATACTTCTCTTTTGAAT
This sequence comes from Onychostoma macrolepis, assembly GCF_012432095.1. Lineage (NCBI taxonomy): Eukaryota > Metazoa > Chordata > Actinopteri > Cypriniformes > Cyprinidae > Onychostoma > Onychostoma macrolepis. Next base: position 9,007,225 of record NC_081179.1, read on the forward strand.
ATAAATAAGACTTTATTTATATAAACCTAAGACATAAGCTAATCTAACATGAACACACGCATTCACACATTCACACGTTGCAGAAAGAGAGAAAGGATGAGTTTAGAGAATGAAAATGTGATATCCCAAGTTTATAGCAATATGTGCTATCACATAGACCTGAACAAACCATCAATCACTTATTTAACCCTCGCACTGAGTTTCGCAATGAGGCTAAATTTTATATTAAATGCACCAGTTCAGTTAGAATCTGGAGTTGTTTTACTTGCGTTGCCTTGTGTTACAGGGATTCCTTCTGTCTTCGTCGTCGTTGCAGGAAAGGGTTTTCCGAGTTGGTGATTGGCTGGAAGTTCAGTAGTCTTTGAAGTGATGTCTTGGGAAGTCAATGGTTGGGCGTTGGCTGAGGATGGTCGTGAGTCCGTTGCTGGTTGAAGTTTGAAGCGGGTGCAGTCGAGCTGGACTTTGCGGCAAACTTAACTTTTGAACACTAGACTCAACGGAAAGAAAAGAAACTAAAGTAAAAGAATAAATTGAGTAACGAGACTAGGTGGTTTTCTCTCATCGTGGTGTTATAGCAACTGGCCTGTAGGCCAGAGCACGCTCAAAGAGCGCTAAAACAGCGTCAAAACGCGGTGGCGAGAAGAAGAAGAGGAGAAGGAAGAAGGGGAGATTTGATGGTGTCCTGAGGTTTTAAACTCGGCTTTTGGACACATCCCATCTGGTGTCTTGACCAATTAGATAGACTATTATCTTAGCTAGGGTTGTTCCTTCCATCATAAATCAGCATGTTATCAGTCACATGGTCTGAATTTTACACACTCTTGCAAAGTATAATTTGGATGTGATTTCTATAACCAGAATATGATACATTTGACAAAGAATCAGTTGGAAGAAACGTTTCAAGCTAGAATTGTCAAGCTCATACATACCAAACACGAATAAACCTTAAAGTCATTCAATAGTTATTAAAAAGACACATAATATGTGCTTAAAACATGATAATCTAATGTGTGGGTTACATACATAATATAGTGTTATGCCTAGAAATGTCCTTTTAGGATGATTTTACGTGCATATGAAAAAGAAAGTCTCTGTATAGTTCTGTGGAGACCAAAAGACATGTTCTTTGGACAAAGGAATTTCAGTCTCAGCCTTTGTCTTGTATGTGTGGGGGAAAAGTCAATCTAAAGAAGCTTGTGATTTCTCTTGTGGAACACATGTGATGGCCATCTCTTTGACCATTAATCTTGACTATTTACCCCAAATTTGACGATCTCCTTCCTGCGTTGGACTTATCAATAAATGTTCTTTTGTCTTAATGTTGCGAGCTGTTCTGTGAAAGAGGCTTGTTGGTTAGGCTTGCTCCAGAAGTCGGAGATAGGAATCTTTACGACGTTGTCCTGTTCTCCTGGAATTTCAGCTCCTCATGTTTCGATGTCCTGATCGAATCTTAGTTTTGTCTGACTCGTTCTGATGCTACAATTAGATCAAGAACAAGAATACAGTGCTGAGAGTAAACAAAGACACCAAATTAAACAACCAATACATATTGTGACACTTCATTGTACTATTACAGTATTACGCTAATGTGTCATTCAGTAAGACAAGGCGATCCACCCGCATGCCTCTGCTCAATGACGGTGCCTGGATCAGCTGTGATCTGCGTCTCGGGCCGATGGACGTCACTTACAGGAGGCATGCCCAGGCCTGTTGGACACGCCCCGTCCCCTGACTCCACCCCATGTCAAAACAGCGCCACAAAGTGAGACGCGCAGAAACGTGAAGCGCAAAGGGAAAATGGTATTGCAAGCTCAAACTTGACTGAAACGCAAAATAAAAGCTGCATTGCAAATAAATAAGTAGATATGGCCATGGAAAATATGTATTGGAAAATCATTGCTTTTGCTCTGTTTTATTTATCTATTTCGCAATTCTTTATTTTTATTTGCAAAACTTATTTTCTTGTTGCAATACTTCATTTTCTTTTGCAATTCTTTGTTTTTCTTTGCAAAACTTATTTTCTTTGCAAAACTTATTTTCTTTTGCATATATATGCGGCATTAAATTGACTCCATACATCAGCCAATCATATTTTGACATTCAGTGACAGCCCGCCCTCT
>NC_081179.1:9009444-9100229 GCF_012432095.1 Onychostoma macrolepis
CACACTGGAGGTCACCATGTTAAACATGCACGTAGATTTGTTAAAATATGCTTTGAAATGAGCAGCAGGAAATATATAACACTAAAATAATTGAATCAGCTAAATTAATTGAGCATTTCATTACCATTTTACCATTTTTCTTAATGTGACAAATACGTCACTTCAAAATTCCAACTACTTTTATAAGGTTAAGAGCCCGATGTGACATATGTGTCACCACAATATCTTTGTAACTTGTTTTATATCAATTTGTTCAAGAAATGTATTAAAATCAGGTTAAGAGTAATCTAGGATATGTTATTAAAACATTATAACTGTTGCATGGGTTGAAACATACACTGTAAAAAATTTTCCTGTAAAAAAAACGGTAATGTGCTGGCAGCAGAGTCGCCAGCAATCTACTGTAATTTTACAGTATTCGTACTGTGAAATTATTTTACAGTTTATTACTGTAAGAATTAAATACAGTATAATTCTGTTTTTTTTAAATTTACAGTAAAATACTGGCAGCAGAGTCGCCAGCAATCTACTGTAATTCTACAGTATTCATACTGTAAATTATTTAACAGCTTTTTTCTGTAATAATTAAATGCAGTGCATTTCTGTGATTATTTCAATTTACAACATCATTATGGTTACTATTAATTCACTCTTTATTGTACAAAGGCATAAAATGGATAGAAATAATTGGACTGGAGATTCATTACTTAATTTATTTCAAATCTTTTTAGATTTATTTTAAATCTAATGCTATTTTATGCCTTTGTAAAGAGTGAATTTAAAGTAACCAATGATGTTGTAATTAGATTTTTCAGTCGAACATTATTGTTCTGTGGGCTACACACATCTACTTAAAATACATTATATTGAAAGATCTAAAAAAGCAAACACTTAAAGGATATATATCAAAATAAAGTTTTATTTAGAAGAGCAGTCAACAATTTAACAAGGATTCAAAACTAAAAAAGGTAAAAAAAAAAACAGAAGAAAACAGATTTTGGCTAACAAAAAAACAAAAAAAAAACATAAATAAAAACAATGGCAATAAAAAAATAAATAACAGACACAAACATAAAATAAGTTCCAAACATGACAACCTGAGGTCAAACACATTAAACATTTTAACATTTAACATTTTTTGAACATTTTTGGATCTGCACTAACATGCAACAAATTTAGTGAAACATTTTAGTGAAAAAAAAACATTTGTTCAGGGTTTTTTCAGCACTTTTTTAAACATTCCAGTGAGGAGGCTCGTGTACCTTTTAAAAGAGTTCTAGTCCTAGGTGAATGACTTTGTCATTTTACACCCACTTAACCATGACGACCTGGCTGCATGTTGTCTCCTGAGGTATTCCAACTGGTACCCCTGTAAAACATCAGCAAACAAAATATTTTATCAAAATAACTCTAGAATTGTCAATGTAGAGCACAACCCAGATAACAAGGAGATTGCTGATAGTGTTGACTAACAAAACGCTTCCTGCATGTCTCAAGTCAACTCATTTTTCCATAACACTGACTATTTTTTTTTTTTTTACACATTTCTACTGTTCAGATTCACTGAATGGTCCATGTTTATATTACAGCACAAAATTATTCCTAAGATGTTGCCTTTTGTATAGATGGTAATGAAACTGAATAACTAACACCCAGACAAATGTTCAGCTACAATAGAATCAACTGTTGTTGGTCTAATTCAGTGGTTCTCAAACCTGTCCTAGAGTACCCCAGCACTGCACATTTTGTATGTCTCCCTATATCTGACACACTTCAGGTCTTGCATTCTCTACTAATGAGCTGATGAGTTGAATCAGGTGTGATAGATTAGGGAGACATGCAAAATGTGCAGGGCTGGTGGTTCTCCAGGACAGATTTGAGAACCACTGGTCTATTGATTTGATAGCATTTAATTTTTTGATTTTCATTCCTTTACTCTCCTGAAACATTTTTTAAAGGTTGTATTGCTTTTGTTCTTTTTAGCACACTTTTACTTTTTTAAATGAACTTTGTGGTTTAATGTGGAAACATCAGTCTGTCAAAACAACACAGACAGAAACAAGAGGAGAGCTCACTGACCTATATGAAGTCCCACTGAAAGTCGATTAGGTTCTTCAATAGTGTGGAGACATGTGCATTCACTGTGGAGAATTTTTCGGGACAACCTTTCCCGGTGGCCTTTGTGCCTTTTTCGGGATTTATGCCAATGAAGCGCCTGCAATTACAAGCGTCAGAGACTGAATGAAAAACTATAAGGGACACCTTGTAAGCTTAAAAGGGTAGTTTGGGTTTTGCACATTATGTTAATAACTAGTACTGACATCATGAGGTATTTTGTCAAATTTTGCTGCCTGTTTTTCAATATCTTGGAAGTAATTTACTTGTTAAAAATTACAAGTGTATTACTATGCACAGGAGACAGTATTATGCCTCTATTCAAGCTTATAAGCAGTGTGATTTGAAAATCAGCTCCACTGCAGTAATAATCTAGCATAAAAAATAAATAAATATAAATAAAGATGCAGTGAGATCAGACAAAGGCATAAAGCAGCTCATGTATTTCATTTGTATTGTTCTTTTAACGTTTTTGTTGTGTTGTGGCTTGCAAAGTTTTTGTTATCTGACCCCCTGTTCTGCTACTCATTTTTGCCCAGCAATTACCTAGCTGGCAGGGAGATTTTTGATCACAAGCCTGACATTAACTAAGGCAGGCCTGTGATCAGAAATCTCCTAGTCAGCGGGTTAAATGTTGGGCAAACAAATAGTAGCGGAACATGGGGTCAGGTAACAAAAACTTTGCAAGCCACAATAAGCAACATAAGATGGTTTTTAACATAAGATGGTATCGCTCACAGGTATTTACTCAAAATAGGAAATACCATCTTGGTATAAATGCAAACTATCCCTTTAGGCAAAGTAATGGTTTCTGGTGATGCAGGTTTTAGCAATTATAACTCAAGAAAAGCTATAATGACGAAAAGGAAATTCAAGCAGTCTCACCTCTAAATGAATTCCAGAGTACAGGCTGCTTCTTCTTGATATTGGAGGTTAAGCATATAGTATATTGCAAATACAGCAGCAAGTCCCGTCAAAAAGGTTGATGTGATGCCTTCAGATATGACACGACCCTCAAGCGTGATCATCCAGCGCCCAAAAGTGACTTGCCCAGTTCCACCTGAAAATTCAAGTAATAGCAACATGCATCTCACCTTGCATAAACATCTGTACATTCAAAGAAAAATAGAAATGTAATATGTCAATCAATGAAATGTATACCAAGTAGAATCAGGCGAGGACTTGCGGGTACAGTCAGGGTTGTCTCAACGTCAGCTGCAGTGGCACACACCTGTAGGGAACAGACATTTTGAAAGATGTTTTAAAGGGTTAGTTCACCCAAAATGAAATTTCAGTCATTAATTACTCACTCTCATGTCGTTCCATACCCATAAGACCTTCGTTCATCTTCGGAACACAAATTAAGATATTTTTGATGAAATCTGAGAGGTATCTGAACCGCACATAGGCAGCAAAGTCATTGCACTTTTAAAGGCCCAGAAAGTTAGTAAAGACATAGTTAAAATAGTCAGCGTGACTACAGTGGTTCAGCTTTAATATTATGAAGCGACAAGAATACTTTTTGTGCGCAAAAACAAAACGGCGTTCTGGCGTTAAAATATGTCAGAAAAAAGACAAGTATAATGGCTGATTTTGGTTACAACCTGTATCAATCTTTGCACCTAAATGTCTAATCGCAAATCAAGTTATCAAAATATATGTTTTTGCTGTGGATATTAAACACTAAAACTATTCTCATTTTAAACATATGTCACCTTTAAACTAACTTTAAATAATCGACATTTCATACATCAAGTTTGTTTAGTGATTTTCTGTGGAATTTGAAGACATTAACAATGAGCAACAGATTGTTAACTGGCCAGTTTTCAACAACGACGTCTTAGTTTAGAGATGATCTAAAACAAACTTGATAAAACCTGGTGACTAAAATGCGTGTATATGTTTGAATTATTCACACATTTTAGCGGTGAAGAGACGTTTACAACCTCGTGACTGTAAATGTGTGTAAATATGTATGAAATGTTCACATTTCAGCACTGAAGGGCCATTTAAAACCATACACTCACTAGCTCGACAGCTTGCTGAGCATCGATGTCATAACATTACTTCTGGTAATAATACCTGAATAAAATACTGGTGAGGAATATAAGAAAATGCTTTTAATTACCGTGTAGGTACAGATGCAGATGCAGGTCAGTGCAGTTGAAGGACTTCGGATGGCGAATGGCGATGTAAAGCAGATGTCCTTCGAACTTTCCTCTTCGTGAAAAAAGTGCTTTACAAATGACGTTTGTAAAAAAATGTCATCACAAGTAGGCTACCTGACTGAAAATTATTTTGGATGCTAGAAAATTGCAAATTAACCAAACTGACAAAACATAACGCACTTTGACCAAACTTGTACTCGCAGTTGTACACCCAATTAAAAAAATATATATATATATATATAAAAATACTGCATTGTACTGTATTTAACACAGCCCATAATGCACCGCAAACAGCAAAAAACCGTATTACTTAAATACAGTAGAGTACTGTTAAAAATTGGCTGTAAATTAACAGCAATTTCTTAAACTGAAAAATATTGCCCATAATGCATTGTTTTCTACAGAACATTACTGTTTTAATGGAAATCAGTATGTTACTGTCAGATTTTGGCTGTTTTTTTACAACAATTTTTTACAGTGTACCTTTAATAACAAAAACAAGCATTTTAAAAATTGCTGATACTGCAACATATGCTAACCAGACATGGGACATGCTTTTACCCCATGGGTGCGTTTTCCCCCACTCTACCCTACTGTGGAAAAAGTCTGTGCAAGTCGCATGTGTCAGTAGCTGAAAAATGAAATATGAATGTATAGCGTGATGTCAGGGGTCATTGAGCGTTTGAACCATTTAACATTCTGATGGTCACTGGATAGAAACTTTTCCTCAATCTGGGCGTCCTACATTTTACATTTCTTTGAACTAGCTCTTCTAGATGCTCTTCAGGAAGACATTAACTTAGGGACGAGGGCTGCAAACTAGCTTTATGCCATATGCCCTATGTACATGGCATCGGTTGTCTGTGTGTAACAATGCCTAGTGTATTGTCCCTGTTAAATAAATAAACAAACAAATAAATAAATAAATAATTTGTTGACCAAAGACTTTTCAATACCATGTCAAACAAAGACATTCGTACAGTTATTAATAGGTCCCAGATTTCTTTGTGTGAGTTTTTGGAATAACATATTTAGCGATATAGAATGGGAAGGTTTTTGGCTTCTTCAACAAAAATTATTTTACATTCATTTGATCTCTGAGCCTGATATAGGAGTAGCTCATCCTGACAAGCTCAATATGGCCATCAGAATGTGCTACCACCTTAATAAGTGAGGTCAAATTCATAATTAAGCTGGTGAATTCATGACCACAGAGAGCCAGGAGACCAGTTTAATGTCATCTTTATGAAATCATTGTCCTCCAGAAAGCACTGTCTTCTGGGTTTCGTGAGTTGTTTGGTTAGGTCATCACATCAACCCGACCACGTTCAGAGATGGGCAGCCTGTAACTGATCATGAAATCACTGGAGATCTTACAGAAAACACAATTTAACAGTCAAACCAAGAAAAACAAATCAATCTCTCAGTCTAGTTGATGATAAGATAACAATAATATATTAAAAGTCTTACCGCTCATTTAAAATGTAACTATAACTAAATACAGTTACTCATATTTTGCATTTTAAATAGGCCTACATAAACGTTACTTGTATTTTGTTACTCCCCAACCCTGTGCTTGCGCCGATATAGCTATATTCCTTACTATGTTTCAGCTTAATACTTGCCTCTTGTGTAACAGCATGTTGTTCACTCAAGCTAAATGTCTGTTTTAGAAGAAGCAGATTAAAGTGATTATTACAAGGTGACACTGTCTAGAATATTTAATTCTGAACTGAAAGTTTCAGTTTGAAACCGGCAAAACATTCATGTCTCTCGTAGGCTACCACACATCTTGTTTCACATGCAGCTGGTGCCATCTTGTGTTATCATGTGCTGTAAAATGATCTCAGAGGTGTTGTTTTCTTACGTTGTTAGCCAGCACAGTTATTATTCAGCTTAGAAATCATTTTGTTGAGGATGTTTGATTTTTAGAGGGGATTGTTAAAAATCGAAAGTGAAGTCACAAACTCATGTAGGGTTACTTTTGAAAACAAAGCAAAGTTGTTATTAATTTACACTAATATTAAAGAGTCCATACAAAGTAATAGCCTACATATGGAACTCTACATGTTTTTTTAACCCCAAGTTTAATCATAATCCCTTGAAGGCAGGGGAGAGAAATCATTTACTGAATTTAGCATCACATATGATATCGCAGTAGAGATACATTCCTATAAATGAAGATGAGATTGTTTCTTACATCTTTTATGCAATGAGGCATGATTTTCAGCCTTTACATGCATGGGAAGACTATTAGTCATGTGGGAAAAAATATACAGAAAGTATGTTCAGTTGGTTAAAATATGGCATATTGAGATTGACAGAACATGACCATGGACACAGGTTAGGTCTTTTCTGATCTGACAAATCATCATCTTTATCAGATGAAGAGTCATTGTGAGCTGTGGGACAATGATAAGCCTGGTCAAATGATCTTTAAGTTTCCTTTTAGCAGCTCCAATACATATGAAATGCATTTTTCAGACAATAAGTTTACATATGAAAGCCCAAAAGAAATGCCAACACATCTCTGGAGCTTTTGAGACTACATCCCGAATTCTGGAAATGTTGGGACGTTTTTTTTTTTTATTTGAATAAAATGAAAACTAAAAGACTTTCAAATCACATTAGCCAATATTTTATTCACAATAGAACATAGAGAACATAACAAATGTTTAAATGGAGAAATTTTACACTTTTATCCACTAAATGAGCTCATTTCAAATTTGATGCCCGCTACAGGTCTCAAAAATGTTGGCACGGTGGCAACAAAGGGCTGAAAAAGCAAGAAATGTTCAAAAGATTCAGCTGGGAGAACATCTAGCAACAAATTAAGTTAATTGACATCAGGTCAGTAACATGATTAGCTATAAAAGGGATGTCTTAGAGAGGCAGAGTCTGGCTGCATCCGAAAACTGAAAAATGCTGCCTTCGGAGAATACATTACAAGGTAGGAAGGCATCAAGGCACATCCGAATCCAAAGTTAGCTTCAGTTCCTGTCTCATGAAATACCTTCATCTGATCGATTTTTGAAGGCGGCATAGATGAATCCTTTGCTGCCTTGGATATCCCACAATCCTGTGAGTTCCATTCCGTGACGGTTGAGCTAAAAAATAAAGATGGTGTCTGAAAGTTGCGTTTGGTGGTTAGTTTGTGTGTAAATGTATATTTCTGATGAACTTTTTGCACTTTTGATGTTATTTCTAGCGAGAAATTAGTATTACAATAATTAAATATTCATTTAGTTATCACCAAAACTCCTTCTATTTTGTTGTAGATCATTAAACCGTCACGCTGCCTCAGAAGCCTGTCCGAAATCAGTTTCGTGAGGTGCCTTCGTGCAAAAACGCTGCCTGCAAAGTCATTGCCTCATAAGGCAGCGAAGCAGCAAGTCAGCTGCCTAAGTTTTCGGATGCAGCCTCTGTCATTGAAACCACATTGTAAACACAATCCGCCGTGCCATCTGAAGATGCCAACTAAAGCTCTATCATGCAAAAAGGAAGCCATATGTGAACATGGTCCAGAAGCGCCGTTGTGTCCTGTGGGCCAAGGCTCAATTAAAATGGACAGTTTCAAAGTGGAAAAGGTCAGACGAGTCCAAATCTGACATTCTTGTTGGAAATCACAGATGCCGTGTCCTCCGGGCTAAAGAGGAGGGAGACCTTCCAGCATGTTATCAGCATTCAGTTCAAAAGCCAGCATCTCTGATGGTATGGGGGTGCATTTGTGCATATGGTATGGGCAGCTTGCATGTTTTGGAAGGCACTGCTGAAAGGGTGCTGAATTGGTCTGCCTGCAGTCCAGATCTTTCACCTATAGAGAACATTCGGCGCATCATTAAACGAAAAATACGTCAAAGACGACCACGAACTCTTCAGCAGCTGGAAACCTATATCAGGCAAGAATGGGACCAAATCCCAACACCAAAACTCCAGAAACTCATAACCTCGATGCCCAGACGTCTTCAAACTGTTTTGAAAAGAAGAGGAGAAGCTACACCATGGTAAACATGCCCCCCCCTGTTAGATGCATAGTTAGATGCAATAGTTTGTGGAGAATGGAAGCTAAAGTGCGCTTTGAAGGACAAGTCGCCGCCAGTGAGATCACTTGCATTTTTTTCAGTGGAAATAACTTTAAATAGGCCTATGCGTAATTTTTGCTCATAAAGGTAAGAGTAATAAATGATTTGGAACTGTAAAGGGTCTACGTTTATTTGTGTGTACTCACAATATCAACAAAACGTTGTGCTTTTATGCTGCCGTCTCGTCTTGAACAGGACCACTTCACAAAAATGAACCAAAACTAAGCGAATACAAGCCTACAGCGAATACAAGAATTTTACTGCACAGAGATGAGAAATAATAAAGGCTTTAACATTTTATAAGATTTCAAAAATGTATTCATGCTATGAAGGTAAGATATTGATTATCGAGAATACCATTACGATGTCATTTAAGAGATTAAACTGCCTGAACAGTTACGATAGTGTTTATTTGTCAGCATTTAAATGTACAGGTACGTGTCTTGGTACTTTTCGGATTACCAGACTGCATATGAATTTATATGTTCTTTAATAACATAAAACAGTATGTTAATTCCGCTATCATTATTTATGGTGTTGCAATTATTTAGTTTCTCAGTTTCTGATAAGAATGAGGCAGGAGAGGTTTCTGTGAGAGTCTAGCACATATAAAATGAGCTTCACCGGAAGATTACAAGCTGGCTTATCTTTATCCGGAAGTTCTAAATAGCGCTCCATGCATATGGTCAATTGATCTGTGATTTACTGAAACTATTTTGAGGAGATATTATTTAATACATATTCTCAGTGAAAGTAAACAATGAGTTTTAAATAAGACTTTCAAAATCTTACCTTCTGAAGCAGCTATTATGGGTTCCAAAGACGTCACTTCCGCTATGCTTGCTGCCATATTTGTGTCCGATGTGACAATGATCACAGCACATCTCTATGAGATTTATAATATTAATATATTGAAATAATAAATTACCTTTTATTTCCCACACCGATCCCCGGACTTGATTGTATTTTTAGGATAGCAAGTGTAACAGTTAGGTCATGTAGGGTAGACTGAGTACATTTGAGACGTGTACAGTTAAAACACCTTAAATAACTTGTGTACACAATAACCCAGAGCCGTGATTTTTGCTCCACACATGTGTATTAGTGTTCTCTTTGATTGTGGGAAATTTGAAATGTGTGCGTCTTTCCACTCCGAAGATATTGGCAAAAGTTTTTTTTCCCAAGGTGAGATTTTAATTTCACTATGTCCCTTCTTCAATGAATATCTTAGTATTCTTTCATGATTGTTAAACGTAACATCTATCACTGCAAACGTTACTCTGTGCTCTAAAAATAGACATATTGCATGACATTGTGCCATGCAAGGTATTTTCATAATCTAGAGAAATGTCCGAGCATGTCATTGGGGTACGGTTGAGACACAGTGTATCAACTGTACCCGGATTGGTCTCCTATTGCTTCACATGCTGTTTAGTTGTACAGTGTTATGATAATAGGATAAAAGTCACATTTACAAAAAAAAAAAAAAAAAAAAAGAAGATATTTGTGATATTTCAACTGTCTATTCTTAATGGACATGTCGGTGGCCCTCCCCCTCATCATCATCACCACCCCGTCCCTTATTCGCCGCCCTTCACCAGGCTCCCGACTGGAGTGGGTGGATGAGAGGAGGGGCGTGGGATCAACGCGGGCTGGCGGCGTGTGATGAGGCACAGCTGGACTGAATGAAGCCTTATCACCGCCGCCGTTAAATGCCGAGCGCGCCTCTCCTCGAGAGACCGGTCTCTCCCCCCGTGCATGCACGCTGGTGTCCTCGTGGGTCCAGGAAGGGTGGGACGTCGCGCCACCGGAGATGTGAGCTGCAGAACCCGCGGTCCGGGAGAAAGCCGCACCCGTATTACGGCCGTCGCGCCAGGATGCCGGGCCGTTCAAGTCCCGCCAAAGGCCGAGGAAGAAGAGGAAGAGCCGCTGCTCAGAAGAAGCCGCCGCCCCTCGTAACCGGACCAGAGCGGGAGCGCGTGCGGCCACCGGACTCCGCCCCTTCCCTGGACCCTTCCCTTTCTGAACACTGCCCTCCTTCACGAGCCCCGCAGTACAACGAGGACACCAGATCCCCCCTGTTTCGTTGGACACTTCTTCCCCCTGGACACTTTATTTTAGTAATTTTGTTTAATAAAAGCCTCTCCGAGGCCTGACGCCACACCCACTGTGTCTGTCGTTGGCTCCTCCCGTCACTATATATATATATATATCTATACACATATACACTTAACTGCAGACACAAACGACATAGCCTATGTGGTACAATAAAAATATTTTAGCGTCCTTTATTCTCATATAAAGAATCACAATTGTCTCTTATTATCCTTTTCTGACCGTAGGTTAGCTGCCAGTGCTGCCTTCTGATTGAAGCCAACAATTTATTCCGCTGATCTAACCTCTTTGGGATCAAATAAAATTGTCGATCGGGGTTTTTCTGACAACTGTTGTTACAGCACAACATATCCCGGGCATATTGTAACCTTGTGAACCTTCTGGGAGTGTTTCGTTGATCTTCCTCTGGTAGTTGTGGCTGCTGTGACCATAGACTGACAGGTCGCGCAGCTGTGACTCGGACACAAAAATGGCAGCGATAAAACACTGTGACGTCACATGGAACCTATGGATTGGAAGTGAAAGCAGAAAAAGATGAAGAATGCTGTCCTTCAGTCAGCACTCACAATTGCTCAACAGTGAAATATACAGGCTTGTTCCATGAATTTGGGTCATTAGCGATTGTTCACTGCTTTACAAGTCAAGTCACCTTTATTTATATAGCGCTTTTACAATACAGATTGTGTCAAAGCACTTAACAGTATCAAATTGGAGGATAGAGTGTCAGTAATGTATAATGATAAGATTAAACACTCAATTTTCAGTTAAAGGCATTTCATTATTGAATTCAGAGATGTCATTGTCTAGCTCAGTTTAGTTTAAATAGTATCTGTGCAATCAAATCGGCGATAATCGCTAGAAATTAAGTGTCCCCAACTGAGCAAGCCAGAGGCGACAGCGGCAAGGAACCAAAACTCCTCTGAGACATAATGGAGAAAAACCTTGGGAGAAACCAGGCTCAGTCGGGGCCAGTTCTCCTCTGACCAGACGAAACCCGCAGTTCAAAAGTTTATATTTCTATTTTAATTTTGTTGCAATTTCTAACAATAGTAGTATTATGTAGTTAGGTATTTTATTATATTTTAGTTATTTTGTTATTTTTGGTTGATATATCTGGGGATATATCTCTGGGGTCATCCGGGCGTCCTGGTCTCCGCCGACGATCAGGGCCGCAGACGTCACCTCCGGCGCCGACCCACCATCTGATCGGACACGGACCGAGAAACAGACTAGGAAAAAACAGACAAACATTAGCGCAGATGCCATTCAACTTACGATGTAACGAGTACATCGTGTGTTATGGGGAGTGTTCCCGGTTCCGGTTGATCTAATTAATGCAGCCTAACAATCCTTTAACGGATTTGAATAATAGAAGCGTATTAATGTGTTATGTGTAAGCCAGGCTAAAGAGATGGGTCTTTAATCTAGATTTAAACTGACAGAGTGTGTCTGCCTCCCGAACAGTGTTAGGTAGACTGTTCCAGAGTTTGGGTGCTAAATAGGAAAAGGATCTGCCGCCCGCAGTCGATTTTGATATTCTAGGTATTATCAAACGGCCAGAGTTTTGAGAACGCAGCGGACGTGGAGGACTATAATGCGATAAGAGCTCGCTCAAGTACTGAGGAGCTAAACCATTCAGGGCTTTATAAGTAATTAACAAGATTTTAAAATCTATCCGATGCTTGATAGGGAGCCAGTGCAGTGTTGACAGAACCGGGCTAATATGGTCATATTTCCTGGTTCTAGTAAGGACTCTAGCTGCTGCATTTTGGACCAACTGTAGTTTGTTGATCAAGCGTGCAGAACAACCACCCAATAAAGCATTACAATAGTCTAACCTTGAGGTCATAAACGCATGAATTAACATTTCTGCATTTGACGTTGAGAGCATTGGTCGCAATTTAGATATGCTTTTGAGATGAAAAATGCAGTTTTACAGATGCTAGAAACATGGCTTTCAAATGACAGATTGCTATCGAACAGCACACCTAGGTTCCTGACTGATGAAGAAGAATTGACAGAGCAGCCGTCAAGTGTTAGATAATGTTCTAGGTTACATGTGGGGTTTTAGGTCCGATAATTAACACCTCTGTTTTTCAGAATTTAGCAGTAAAAATTACTCGTCATCCAGTTTTTATATCGACTATGCATTCCGTTAGTTTCTCAATTTGGTGTGTTTCACCGGGCGAAGAAATATAGAGCTGAGTATCATCAGCATAACAGTGAAAGCTAACACCATGTCTCCTGATAATATCTCCCAAGGGTAACATATAGAGCGTGAAAAGTAACGGCCCTAGTACTGAGCCTTGAGGTACTCCATACTGCACTTGTGATCGATATGATACCTCTTCATTCACTGCTACGAACTGATGGCGGTCAGATAAGTACGATTTGAACCATGCTAAGGCACTTCCACTAATGCCAACAAAGTTTTGTAGTCTATTCAAAAGAATGTTGTGGTCGATAGTGTCGAACGCAGCGCTAAGATCCAGTAGAACTAATAAAGAGATACAACCACAATCAGATGATAGAAGCAGGTCATTTGTAACTCTAATGAGAGCAGTCTCAGTACTATGATACGATCTAAATCCTGACTGGAATTCCTCACAGATATCATTTTCTCTAGGAAGGAATATAATTGTGAGGATACTACCTTTCTAGTATCTTTGACAGAAAAGGAGATTTGAGATCGGTCTGTAATTAACTAGATCTTTGGGGTCAAGTTGTGGTTTTTAATGAGAGGCTTAATAACAGCCAATTTGAAGGTTTTGGGGACATATCCTAATGACAATGATGAATTAATAATAGCCAAAGAGGATCTATGACTTCTGGAAGCAGCTCTTTTAGTAGTTTAGATGGAATCGGGTCTAACATACATGATGTTGGTTTAGATGATTTAACAAGTTTATACAATTCTTCCTCTCCTACAGTAGAGAATGAGTGGAATTGTTCCTCAGGGGTCTATAGTGCGCTATCTGATGCGATACTGTAGTTGACGGCTGCAGGATACAATTTTATCTCTGATAGTATCGATCTTGGAAGTGAAGTAATTCATAAAGTCATTACTGCTATGCTCTTGGGAAATGCCAACACCTGTTGATGCTTGATTTTTCGTTAATTTAGTTACTGTATTGAATAAATATCGGGGTTATGTTTGTTTTCTTCTAGAAGAGACGAAAAGTAATCAGATCTAGCAGTTTTAATGCTTTTCTGTAGGATAGGGTACTTTCCGCCAAGCTAAACGAAATACCTCTAATTTAGTTTTCCTCCAGCTGCGCTCCATTTTCCGGGCTGCTCTCTTTAGGGCGAGTGTGCTCATTATACCACGGTGTTGGACTCTTATCCTTAATCTTCCTTAAGCGTAAAGGAGCAACCGCATCTAAAGTGCTAGAAAAGAGAGTCCATAGTTCCTGTTACATCATCAAGTTGTTCTGAGCTATTGGATATGCTGAGGAACTGAGATAAGTCAGGAAGATTATTTATAAAGCAGTCTTTTGTGGTAGAGGTAATGGTTCTACCATATTTGTAACAAGAAGTTGGCTTTACAGCTTTAGCTATATGGAATATACAGGAGACTAGATAATGATCTGAGATATCATCGCTCTGCTGCAAAATTTCAACGCCACTGACATCAATTCCATGTGACAGTATTAAATCTAGAGTATGATTTCGACAATGAGTAGGTCCTGACACGTGTTGTTTAACACCAATTGAGTTTAGAATGTCTATAAATGCTGATCCCAACGAATCTCTGTCATTATCAACATGGATATTAAAATCACCAACGATTAGGACTTTATCTGCAGTCAGCACTAACTCCGATAGAAGATCAGAAAATTCTTTAATAAAGTCTGTATGGTGCCCTGGTGGCCTGTATACAGTAGCCAGTACAAACATCACAGGGGATTTATCATTAACACTTGTTTCTTTGGATAACGTTATATGAAGCACCATTACTTGAACGAATTATACTTGAAACCCAACCTCTGAGAGATACTGAAAATATTTCTATAAATTGTAGCAACACCTCCCCCTTTACCTTTTGGACGCGGTTCATGTTTGTAACAGTAATCTTGGGGTGTAGACTCGTTTAAAGTAATGTAATCATCTTGTTTTAGCCAGGTTTCTGTCAGACAAAGCACATCTAGTTTATGGTCAGTGAACATATCATTTACAAAAAGTGCTTTTGAAGAAAGGGATCTAATATTTAATAAGCCAAGCTTTATCATGTGTTTATCTGTATTATATCGTTTTTATTTGTTGAACATCAATTAAATTGTTACTATTACTTTGGTTTGGATGTTTTCTGTATTTTCTAGTTCGGGAACAGACACAGTCTCTATAGTGTGATATCTAGGTGAAAAGTTTCTATGTGCTGAGAGTTAACTGACTTTGGTGGCGTGAGGCGGCTAGCAGACGATCGGTTTAGCCAGTCTGTCTGCTTCCTGACCTGGGCTCCAGTTAGTCAAGTACAAACTCTAAGACTATGTGCCATATTTCTAGAGAGAAGAGCGGCACCACCCCAAGAGGGATGAACACCATCTCTTTTCAACAGGTCAGGTCTGCCCCAAAAATTCTTCCAATTGTCTATAAAGCCTTTACACCTGTTAATGTTTTGCTAGTCATGTATAATGCTTCTGGTATGGAGAACCTTTACACTATAAACAGGCCTTAACTTCTCCTTTAACATTTGTTTAGCTTTTCTGACTAAAAGAATTACTTATACATTTCAACTGATAATTTTACAGAATATATTTTGTCTGTTGTTTGAAAGTATTTCTCCACTCATCTATGTCACTTTGTGTCAAGACATAAAGCAGCATAGATAGAAATGTATTTTAAAAATGTTCAGACTTTCTTCAGATTGTGAAAAAGAAATGTAAAACTTATCTTTGTATTTGACCCGAGTTGAACTTTTTTATTTTTATATTACAATAATAATAATGCAGTATTACAACAATCAAATGTATGACACTGAAGGATAATATACACTGTTGAATATGAGATGTTAAAATATCCAAAGTTCGTTAAAATTGAAGAAACTTGGTGGCCTGTCTGATTAAACACTGGAAAAAACACCAGTCCTTTGCTCTCTTTTATTCCATTGAATTGAAGAAGCTCAAATCTTTAGCAATTCACATGACATGAAGTTCACAAATTCACATGGAGCAGGACTACAAGGATGGACATGATGAACAGGATGCACAGGATAGAGAGGATGGTTTTAAGTCACTACAAACAACACAAAAGAGAAAATCAAACTCATACAATCAATTCATCAATAAACATCAATATTGTACTTAATCCAAATTCAGATTAAATATCTATGCAATTCAAATAAACAAATTCAAACTATACAATTGGCAAACAAACTTACTTAACGCATCCTAAGGGAAGGACTCAGAAGACATGGTTGGGAGTCCATTCAAACACCCACACCTCACCAATGCAAAAGGGACAAAGGAAGGAAGTAGGGAACCAGGGGAATATTGGTAATGTAGTGAACCATATATGGAAATGCAGTTTAATAGGAATTGTGGGAGATGTAGTACAAAGAAAAATAAGATACATAAGATACACAGATATTATAGTATAAAAACCCAAACAATTAAATGAATAATAATTGTGGTTAGTGGCATGTTAAACATACTGTTTAGGTCTTACCCAGTGAATTAGGAATTGTGTATTCACAAAAGTTATATGAGTAGCTACACAAAACTGGTAGAAAAAAAGGCAGAAAAAACAAACAGAACAAAATCTCTTCAAAACACAAAATCTTCCTCATCTGGTACGAAGGAGAAAAAGAAAAAGAAAAATATATTCAATCAAATTTGCAATCAAAGTACTGTTATAATGACAAAAATATCTTTGCAAAACAGTCTGTTGAGATCCTACAACAAAACTAAAATAACATTAACATTTCATACACAGCCCCTGTATACTGTACTTAATTTAAAGTTTATGGAATCCTACCTGTTAAAACGCTGTTGGAAATGGTAGCACATTCAGAAAAAAAATGTCATGTTGTTATCAAGCAGCAAATATGTGTTCTCTGCAGCCACACTTAGTCATTGTGTCGAATAACAAGTTTTGTAACAAGTCAAACAAATTTAAGTTTACACTGTTCTATTTAGATGGTACTGTGTCAACACTACTATTGTTGCCTTTTACAGTAGATGTGCCATCCTGGAGGAGCTGGACTACCTGTGCAACCTGACTGGTTTACAGGTACTGCCTCGTGCTACAGACAGTGAGAAGAACCCTAACCCTAGGCTCAGATCAATGAGGGTTACGATCAATCAGTTTCAAGAATAAACACAAAACCAGTCCTAATTGAAAGAAAACAAGCTGACAAAAAGATTGATACCAATATTAGGTGATAATATTGCATAACAAGAAATTTATAAGCAATTTTTTGTAGGCCACTCATTTTTGACCGGGAACACCACAAGTGTGATTTTTTTTGCAATTTGTTTTAAAATTTTGTACAAAATAAAAGCTTTTAAAACAAATTACTTGTTTAAACATTAGAGCATGCTAGTGTGATAAAACAGTGCACATTTTTTTCATATTTTATTTAATATTGACAAAATTATCCACAAATAACGCTCTTTTTACTCAAAAACTGATGTACAGTTCCCGGTCATTTTTGACTGGGAATACCAAAAGTGTTATAGGGATTTGAACACAACCTGAGGTTAAGAGCATAAGGTTATTCATAAAACAGTCTAAAAGTAGAACTGCAAAGTACTAAAAACAATACCATCTCTGCTCTACACAAATGCAACCTTGTTTGACTTTACACTTCACTAGATCCCATTATACTACTAGTGACAGCCATCTTATATACATATCATTCCCGCTGTTACAAATCGGAGCATACCATTTTTTAAAAATACTGTAAACTCTTGCCTCACCATATAATTAATGACTGTGCACATCTCAGAACGCTTCTCAGGGACTGTTTAGCAAATTTGTATTTGTATTTATTTTTGTATTTCTTTGAATTTTTATCACAAAACCAAGCAACTAAGTTTTTTTTGCTCATTGTTTGAAGATGATTCTTCACTCATCCGTGTAGCTCACTATAAGCAAATATACATAAACGTTATGATGGTGTCTCCACATATTCCTCAGATTCTGAGAAAAAAAAAAAAAAAAAGAGAAGTAATATGTCTTTAATTCATATTTCTTAATCAAAGCCTATGTGATCATTTTTATCATGGGATATTATCCACAACCCCAGTTCCAGAGAAGTCGGGACATTTTGTAAAATGCAATAAAATCAAGAATCTGTGATTTGTTCATTCTCTTTAACTTTCATTTAATTGACAAAAGTTCAAAGAAAAGACTTCCAAAGTTTTCACTGAACAACATAAATGTATTTTGTAAATATGAACAAATTTTGATTTTGATGGCTGCAATACACTCCAAAAAAGTTGGGACAGAGGCATGTTAAACACTGTCACATCAACGGCCCTTTTAATTACAATGTTTAATTGTTTAGGAATTGAGAATACTAACTGTTAAAGTTCTGAAAGCAAAATTTTTGTCCAATCTCGCTTGATACAAGACTTCAGATGCTCAGGAGTCTGTGATTGTTGTTGTCTGATTCTCCCTTTCGTGATGAGCCATACATTTTCAATAGGAGACAGATCTGCTGGCCAGTCTAGCACATTCACTCTGTCAACGAAACCACGCTTTTGTCGCACATGCAGAATGAGACCTGGCATTGTCTTGAATCTTGATATAATAACCATGGACTTCCCATGAAAGACATCATCTAGATGGCAGTATATGTCTCTGTACATTCCCAGTATATGCCTCCATGTCAATGGTACCTTTGCACATATTCCAGTCACCCATGCCGTTTGCTCTGCTGCATCCCCATACCATTACAGACATTTGCTTTTGCTTCTGTTGCTAATGAAAGTCTGGATGGTCCCTTTGGTCTTTGGGACTGAGAACTCAAAATTCATTTTTCCCTGAAACAAGTTGAAAAGTGGACTCATCTGAGTACAACACACATTTTCACTGTCTTTTTAACTATCTAAGATGAGCTCTGGCCCAGACAACCCAGCAGCATCGCTGCATAGAATTGATGTATAGCTTTCTCCTAGAGCAGGGGTGTCAAACTAAATTCCTGGAGGGCCACAGCCCTGCAGAGTTTAGCTCCAACCCCAATTAAACACACCTGATCCAGCTAATCAAGTCCTTCAGGCTCAATTGAAAACTACATGGTTTATGTGTTGGAGCAGGGTTGGAACTAAACTCTGCAGAGCTGTGGCCCTCCAGGTACTGAGTTTGACATCCCTGTCCTAGAGTAACAGATATTCAAGTTGCATTTCTTGATGCAGCAGCAGACTGTGGTAAATGACAGTGGTTTTCTGACGTACTCCTGAGCCCATGTGGCTATTTTTAACACCGCAGCATGACGGTTTCTTATGCAATGCCATCTGAGGGCTCAAAGGTCAAGCACATTCAACTGAGGTTTCCTGCCTTGCCCTACATGTACTGTGATTTCTCTGGATTCCCTGAATCTTTTCACAATATTATGTATGGTACTAAGTGAAAGACCAAAATTCTTAGCAATTTTGCATTGCGAAATGTGATTTTTGATTTATTTGACACTTCTCTCATTAAATTTGGCACAAAGTGATGAGCCATGATCCCGCTTTGCTTGCAAAGACTGAAATGCTCCTTTAATACCCAAACATGATACTTTGGCTTGACCTATTACCAATTCACCTCCTTACTGTAAACTGTTTCAAAACAGCTTAACATGGATATTCTATAACCTTTTCACTTTTATTTTGCCTCTGTCTTAATTTTTTAGGAATGTGTTGCAGCAGTCAAAACCAAAATTTGTTCATATTTACAAAATACATTTACGTTGTTCAGTGAAAACTTTGGAAATCTTTTCTTTGTACTTTTGTCAATTAAATAAAAGTTAAAGAGAATTAACAAGTCCCAACTTCTCTGGAACCGGGGTTGTAGTAAATAAAGCTGGAATTTTTCATATTTAATCTTTAACTTTGAAATGGCACTATAACTTGAGAAAAATGTTAAAATATAAAAATAAAATGAATTTTACTCACAGGAAGCAGGTGAATATTCACTTGTAGAGCAAACTACAAAACCAAAGGAAAATTAATAAATTAAAACCACACAAAATGAACGCAACAGTAACCCATACCCTAGTGGATGAATAATGTCTTCTGAAGTGGACTCACAGAGATTATTATTATTTCTATTTGTTTATATTCCACAGAAGAAAATCATACATCTGGGATGGCACGAGGTCCATTATTTAATCCATTATTATATATAATTATCCTCTCTGAACTTATTAGAGCTTGTTTGTTTTTTTTCATTTCAGTCTTTTCATACCTGCACATCTCCAGCATCTCCAATGATAAGCAGCTCCAATGATAGACCCAAACACCAGCCATGCCAAAACCAAGAGGACCCAGAAAATCATTGATGTAGAAGTTTCCCCTTGATTCTCTGTAACATGAAACATTTCAAAATGATCACAAATGAAAAACATTTTAAATTTATCTGTTTTCCCAGTAAGAATTCATTACCCAAAATGACATCCAGTGTGTTGTCCAGACTGAGGTGTGTGGCAGAGCAGGTGTATTTGTGTTTGTCTGCAGCACTGATCTCCAGACTCTTCCTCATCTGGTACGTCCCGTCATCATTGGGCAGCAGATCTCCTCCAGTGATCTCATGATCAGCTACAGGCTGCCCGTCTATGAACAGGGTCAGATTGATGTGACGAGGGTAAAATCCTGTTGCCAAACAACTCAAACGAGACCCTCCAGAATCTGATGAGGCTCTCTGAATAAGTCTGACTCGTGGTTTCACTGCAGAATAAAGAAAAGGGGGGAAGGGGTGGAAAGATTAATAAGGAAATTTAACTACATCTAAATACAGTTGGTGTTAACAATTTCTTTATTATATTGTACATTGCATTGCACCCTGAAGAAATAGTTTAATAAAAAATAAATAACAAAATAAATAAAATAACAAAAACGCATACCTTTCCTGTTCACTTGTGTCCCCCTAATTTTAAGGTAATTCTTCAATGTTGTTATGCAGGCTGGGTAATACAAATGTTTATGACGCCATGTGGTCAAGTCTAGGAAGGGTTTCATTTCTTGTGCTGTGTAATTGACATCATAACTAATTGTGAATTTGTCATCAAAAAAACGTAGTTCATCAGTTGTAGAGCCTCCAAAAGCACCCTTGGTGACCAGTTGTCCACTTTTGTCATTGTCAAAAAGCTCACAAACACCCATCAGCTGATAAACAAGAGGCCCTGTTAGGTATAAAAGAAAATGGAGATATGTGAAGATGGTCATTTTTATATGTTCAGATGAGTCATGATTTTCAAGCATTAATATTCCATTGATAAATGCTAAAATAGTCAAACTGCATGCAGTAAGGTATTTTAGTCATGCAATATTTGGTCAAAGCTAATTATGTTTTAGCCAAATTAACTTAACCTTCTGTACTGTTGACAGGTTTTAGATATGATGATCTGTCCGTAAGATGATTTTGTAAATGTTCACTTATAGCTCTGAAGTGTTTTGGATCGACCACATCATCTTCATTTGTAGTATTTCCTCTTGCAACATAGTTCTTAGTCTCTGTATTGTAGTGTCCTACTATTACATCATCCAACATAAATGTGGCACTAAATTTAGGAAATGGCGTTTCTCCTTTAATGTACGTTAGAAGCATACAATACGAATGGGAACCTGTAAAAAACAGAAAAAGTACATTATATTAAACCTCGGGCTGTGCTTAAAGCCCTTGTTGTTATGCCACTGTCAATACTGTTGTTAAATTAATATTAGTAATTCATATTTATATATAGTCTAAACAGGTACACCAAGGGCCAAATTCGACATTAAATTCACTTTAATATGGACCTTGGAGTCCGACCAAATCTATATCAGAAATAATGCGCAAAACTCCAAGTTGAAAAATAGGGTATATACTCAGAGGCTGTCAATATTTGCTTCACGACCCCACCTTATTGCTAAGCGCCTAGATGCAATATTTTGACGTAATAGACTTAAACACAAATTCGAAAGTATTTCGTGCTTTAGCATTTCTTGGTCAACTTGTATGCTTTCACCATTAAATTGAACTGATTAGGCCTACATTGACTAAAAGAACAGTACAGTAGCCTAATAGAAGTTAAAATTAAAAGCGCAATAATATCTGCGTCTTGCCAAACATCATACCTGTTAAAACAGATGTTGGAATAAAAAGCAAACACACAATAACAGAATATGTTCATGATTCATTTATTAAGACGGTCACTTGCCGCCACCTATTGGCGGTTTAGTTTCATGTTTAAAAGTAGGCTATCGTCGTTGTCGTTGTTGTTGTTGTTGTTTTTACATTTGTTTAAACATCAATCTCATAAATTATTTATTACAGTTGTAATCTTGCAGTGTAAATTATTTAATTTGATTGATAACAGCCCTTATTATTAAAACTGAATTTGATCAAATGTAAGAATTTGACATGAAAGATAAAGCTTAAAAAGATAAAGTAGCCTAGAAATAAATAATTTTTAACCTTTAATATTAGAATGATGTACCAACTGGGGTTCCTTATAGTTTACAGCATTAGTTGAGAGATATTTTTTTCTTTGAAGAAATTTGCTATGTATTTGAACCTCATAATTAAATACAAAAGGAGGAGAAAAACTGCAAAAAGGTCCACTTTTTGAAAAAAAGAACCCCCCCTTTCAATAGGCTGGCTACGGACCTGGACTTTATAAATGACTTTTCTGCTTTTCTGGCTGATATTATGCCTAAATACGATCATGTCCTCATTGTTGGGGATTTTAATGTATATGTGTATTGTCCTGAAAACCCAATGGCAAAGGACTTTTTATATCTCGTTGACTCTTTTAATCTGGTGCAGTCTGTGTCTGACCCCACACAGAAACGCGGACACACACTCGATCTTGTTTTAAGTATACTTTGGTTTGCCTGTTCGTAACCTTGAGATCTGTGACACACTGTTTTCTGACCATATGCCTGTATTGTTTTATATTGCTCTTGCCTGTAATACAGTTGAACCTCGCGCTGCTGTTCACCCCTGTCGCATCATTAACCCTTCCACTGCTGTTCAGTTTGCATCTGTTTTCAGTCAGAACTGTGCTATACCGGAGTCTATATGCAATGATTCAGAGGCGCTTAGCTCATGGTTGCACTCTATCTGTCAAACTGTTATGGATACTGTGGCTCCTTTGAAAATCAGGCAGCCAAAACCTAAATTTGAGCCATGGCTGAATGACACGGTTTGTGCTGTCAGACATGAGTGCCATAGGGCTGAGCGCAAATGGAAAAAGGACAAATTGCATGTGCCGTTTCAAATACTAAGGAAAAAAAAAAATCATCAGCAGTGCAGAGTATGAAAAGACAATGCAGAAAAGCTGAGCGGATGTGGCGGAAGACGAAACTTGAAATTCACTATAGCATCTATAAAGACAGCCTTCATGCTTTCAATGTGGAACTAGCCACAGCTAGACAGGCCTTCTTCTCAAACCTTATAAACAGTAACTTAAACAACATTCGCACTCTTTTACTACTGTGGAGAGACTGACAACCCCATTTTAGCTTCACTCCACTGGCTGCCCGTACATTTTAGGATTCAATTTAAAATTCTTCTATTTGTTTTTAAATCCCTAAATGGGCTTGCCCCACCTTACATTTCTGAACTGCTACACCCTACATGCCCACCCGTTCTCTCAGGTCAGCTGATCAGCTGTTCCTGAATGTGCCAAAAACAAAGCGTAAGCTTAGTGGGGCCCGTGCCTTTGGTGTGGCAGCTCCTAAATTATGGAATGATTTGCCTCTGCCCATTAGGCAGGCCTCTTCATTGTCTTTATTTCAATCGTCTCTTAAAACATAAATGTTTTCCTTGGCCTTTGACACCTGATGTTGATATTTGATTATTTATGTTATTTTTCTATGGTCTCTTAATGTTGCTTTAATTGTATTTTATGTATTGTATGAGTTTTATTTTTCTGTACAGCACTTTGGTCCACTTCTGTGTTTTTAAAGTGCTTTATAAATAAAGTGTGTTTGATTGACTGATTGATATTACAATACATTGTGACACAATATATTGTTATACCCCTGCATTGTTTTGAATGTTGAACAATCGTATCAATATATATGTATATTCTATATCCCGCGATCTAACAGAGGATAAGAAGTACGGAGAATGGATCAGTTTTTATAGGGAAAGACTGCGTAGTTAAATGTTTAGCCATGTCACTATTGATTTTTGAACTAATCAATCATGTTAACAACTTTACAGCACTTATAGGGTCGCTTTGTGAAAACATCTAAATGGTTAATTATAGAGATAGTAAGACAGAAACTCACCTGTTCCCCACTCATATTGGTCTGAAAAGGTAAAGAGGTGTTTCAGGTCTCGGGAGACTAGCGTAAATTGACCGACAGCGCCATCTGCTGTTTTTGGAAAAGAAAGTTGCTCAATTGCATTTGTGAGAAAATTAAAATAAATTCAATTAAAAAAAAAATAAATAAATAAAAATCAACCTCCAAATTAATATAGAAACAACATAAAGACGGCATTAAATACGTGTTTAAAGGCATCTTTTTACTAGAATGTTATTAACGAAGACCAGTAGCATTGATACCAATAACGCTACTGATGTCTCTCAATTTTCCCTCAATTTTAGCCATTAATTATAGCCAATTAACATTAAAGTGTAATTGAAAGTCATTATTTTCAACATTTAATAGGCTATGAAAAAATATAACAACTTTTAATTTAAGTAAACTTAAAAAAACTTAACATAAACTATAAATTGTATGCATAAACTTTACTGATTAATCTTGATTTAAGCTACAAAAATTAATCAAGCAGAGCAGTCAAGTGATTTCTCTTTTTCTTTTGTTCTTTGATTTACATCAGTCACAGACTGCAGTAGGTTTCACTTTAAAAGCAGCGCTGTCTCTTTAAAACCTGATGCACATGACGCGGATCTGATAGGTGATAGCCTACTACATATCCGATTTTCGTCCCAACTCTTTATAGTCATTTAGGGCTTAATAAGGGCTTTAACTCATTTAAGACTGTGCCTGCGTCCCAATGTGCATACTATCAACCCTAAATTCTATGTGATATTAGTAATTTTCAGTACTATTTAGGGCATAGGGTGGATAGTATGCACATTGGGATACAGGGTGTGTTTACGAGGAAACTTGCCAAAACCACGTATTGTTCCTTAATTTTTGTCCGTTGAGCCCCCCAGCCTCCCTAAACTCCGCATATGCTCTTATAATCTGTATGATGAATGAATCTCTTACTTTTATCGTATATAAATCTGTACTTTTGTTGCTAATGATGAGGGAATTCGGGAGTTAGAGGCTGTGTTCGAAATGGCATACTTGCTTACTGCTTACTGCCCAGTACACAGTGCATACTGCCTACTGTTTTTTAAAGAATAGTGTGTGAAACAGTATATAATAAGCAACATATGTTTCAGAGTAGTATGCTTAATTGTCACATGACAAACACAAACATTAATTCAGCACAGCTGTCAAGGTTGTTACCTTACAAACAAATGTGCTAACTATTCTTTTTACAAAGGCTTGTTATAAGGCTTCATACTTTAGTAAACAATGCTATATTGCCCAATTGAACTCACTCATAATTGAAGAACTTTACATAGGCTATTGGACAGAACTGAATCAACACTGAGCTGTCTTTAACTGAACATTGATATTTTTGGCAGTTACACTAATTGGAAAAAGTGATATATTCTAGTTACACTAAGTGCAACTAATGATAAATTCTGTTTACACTAAAATAGCAGCATTTTCTTTAGCAACAAGTGTGTAAATAGTAGTTAGGTGGCAGATATTTATACTTCAGTACTGTAGTACATTATAAAACAGTGTGCAATAACTTATTGAGCGTAAATTATCATACATTTTATTTGATGAACGCCACTTTATTGGGACAAAAACACACCTACAGCTAAACAGTGGTATTAATGAGGCATTTAATTTCCACTTTTCAAATATTTACTTAATTTTTTATTGAAAACAAATGCCTTTCTGATCTGGTATGTGATGGGAAAAGGAGTTGCACGAGATAGACAAAAGGCAGACTCGAACTCGGATCGCTCGCATCAACAGCACACATTTCACGTCTTTTACTCACTGCGCCACTGATACAGCCAGTCCGCACTGTTGATCGCAGCATTGATGGGCGGAGTTAATGTAAAAACCCTCGGCTAACAAATTGGTCTATTTGTCCTTAGAGTAAATACATTCCATTTCTTTTTAGAGCTGCTTGACAGCACAATTTAATTATGTTTGCATAATTGAAATATTAACTTTATTTATATATTATATTACTGCAATATTAATATTACTATTTAATATCTTTGAAACAATGTATAAAGCGCTACAGAGATAAAGGTGACGTGATTTGACTTGATCCGAAAAGTGCCGTAGAGATTAAAGTACAATTTATGTCCGACTAATGATATTATATTTGGGGTCCCTTAATGCTTATGGGAGGTCCGGGACCCCCAGCCCCCTCAGTTCGAACACTGCCAGAAAGTCGTTTGTTCTGTGTAAAGTTTAGTGAACATAGGAAAAGCTGTTACACAAGAGACTGTTGTAATACTGAAAAATAAAGAATTAGCAGCAAAATACAAAATGTCCTTAGGATTTTCCCTTTTAACACCACAACTAAATGTTTCAGCAACACGGTTTCAGCAACAAGTATCATACATGAATCAAAATTTCTTAATTTCAGTACAAACAATAAATTTGTCAACCCAAAATGTATATTCATATGATATGACGCAATCATTCCCTCTGGAAACAGGTATTGGTTTATTAATAAAATAAAATAAGAATGATTACAATAGGCTACTAATTTCAATTTACATGAACCTAGTCTCAAAAATATTAATGGAAAAGTCATGTATGAATCCACTTTATTAATATATTTAAACCCTCTCTTGAAAGCATGACCTTTCTCAAGAAAATGAACTTTTTATTTTTATATTACAGTAATAATAATATAATATTACAATAATCAAATGTATGACATTGAAGGATAATATACACAGACATTATAGTATAAAACCCCCAGCGATTAAATGAATAATAACTGTGATTAGTGGCATGTTAAACATACTGTTTAGGTCTTACTCAGTGAATTATAGAATTTTGTATTCACAAAAGTTTTAAGAACTGTGCAAAAATGGTAGAAAATAAGGGGAATAAAGAGAAAAAATTGAACAAAATCTCTTCAAAAAACAAAATCTTCCTCATTTGGTACAAAGGAGAAAAAGACAAATATATTTGCAATCAAAGTATTGTTATAATGACAAAAATATCTTTGCAAAACAGTCGAGTAGCCCCAGAGTGCACCCTGGATGATTTCATTGGTTTATAATACAGCAGAGCTTATTGAATGAAGCGCCATTCAGCCTGAAGAACCCGGAGGTGCCGTCGTCAAGAGTTTATTTGTAAACGATGACTTCATCTGACTAAAATTACCATGGTTACTACATAGATAATAATTAAGATAGGCCTATGATTCTAGAGTTAGCACATAATATTTCTGTAATATGGCCAAATCAATTACAAAATCATACACAAAGGAATGCGCATGGCTCGGGTCTACACCAATAAGATTTGCCGTGTTATAAACTAATGGAATCGGGGGTGGGCGGAGTGACACGTGTCACCCCGCCCCAATCGTCCAGATTGCACTCTGGAGTACTTGAAACAGTCTGTTGAGATCCTACAACAAAACTAAAATAATATTAACATTTCATATATGTTTAAAATAAGCATAAATCAATATACACAGCACCTGTATACTGTACTTAATCTAACGTCTATGAAATCCTACCTGTTAAAACAACTGTTGGAAATGGCAGTACATTCAGAAAAAAAATGTCATGTTGTTATCAAGCAGTAAAAACGTGTTTTCTGCAGCCACACTTAGTCATTGTGTCAAATACCAAGTTTTGTAGCAAGTCAAACACGTTTAAGTTTACACTGTTCTATTCAGATGGTACTGTGTCAACACTACTATTATTGCCTCCTAATTAATGGCCTATGTTTGTACTTTCCTCATTTTGAGTTGCTTGTAAATACTCATTTATAATCTCAAATAATTAATCTTTGGTTTTAAGTCCAAAGTGTTTTGAGTATTGAAAGAAAGAAAGAAAGAAAGAAAGAAAGTAGTGCTGCTGTGTCACTGCACATCCAAATACTTTGGTAAGGTTGTAAAACTGCTAACATTTAAGAACAAAAACAATTCTACAAATTTAAGACAAAACATTTTAATGATGAAACTTTGAACTTTTGTATTATTCTACAGTAAAATATGGAAGACAAAAAGTAGCTTTGTAGAATTGACAAACTTCAGGATGCTGGACCCCGGTTTTCTTCAGATGCTGTAAAATAATTTATTTATTGATTTAAAAGAAAATACAACTAAAATTAAATAATTTTATTTGTCCAGAATTGTAAACAAATGGCATTATCAAAAGTTAATGATGTACTCACTAGAAGCAGAAGAATAATCACTCTTTATGGAAGCTATAACATGAAAGAAAATAAAAATAGAATTAATGCCAATTAAAAAAATTATTTTTAAAAATTGATTTATCATTCACTTCAGTTCTTGTACCTGCTCGTCTCCTTCTGCATTTATATGCGATGACTCCAGTCCCAAACACCAGCACCAGAGCCAAAACTATCAGCACTGAAGGAATCAATGATTTAAATGGTTCACCAGGGTCAAATTCTGAAACAAACGTGTTAAAAAGTTTGTAACAAACGTCCAGTTTGTTGTCCAGACTGAGGTGTGTGACAGAGCAGGTGTATTTGTGTTTGTCTGCAGCACTGATCTCCAGACTCTTCCTCATCTGGTACGTCCCGTCACCATTGGGCAGCAGATCTCCTCCAGTGATCTCATGATCAGCTACAGGCTGCCCGTCTCTGAACAGGGTCAGGTTGATGTGACGAGGGTAAAATCCTGTTGCCAAACAACTCACACAAAACCTTCCATCTGCGTTTGCTTTCTGGATTAAATTTAAATCTGGGTTTTACTACAGGGAAGGGGCAGAAATCCGGAGATACAGTAAATGCAGTAAATCAGTTCATTTTACACATTTCAAAGCATATTTAGTCTTTGCACTGTTAAACCCATATTTTATGACAAATATTTTATTGCCTCCTAATTCAAAACCTTGTATTTCTTTTTTTTCTGCAAGATTGGCATACATACCTTTTCTGTCGACTTGATTTCCTCTCTTCTTGAGGTAATTTTTCAGTGTTTTTATGCAAGCTGGGTAGTACACATTCTCACGTGGACAGTTGCAGATATGGTTTGAGGTCTTGCTGTGTAACATATTATGTTCCTTGATAATTAAATTTGCCATCAAGATAACAGAGCTCATCTGTGGTGAGGCCCTTGGAAGCACTCCTGGTGATCATTTGTCCTGGCTTGTCATTGTCCAGCAGTTCACACAGAAACATCTTTTGATGAACCTGAAGACCTGAATGGACAAAACTCAACTAAATAGATCTGTAATCTCTGAAGAAAGTTAGTAGTCATTCATCTCAATGACATTGCTTGGCCAGCACTTTGTGTTCCAGCTAAATACTCCACCATTACTGATATAGTCTACTGTACATTTATTACTTAAGTGAAAATTACCAATAAAACTCATGAGGTTACCAAGCCACTCAGAAAACAGGAAGATGACAAGCCTGTTCATCACATTTCTCAAATGATATTTCAGACCCTCTTTACTTATTGTCTGTAAGGTTTCCCCCGTCCATCACAAACCATCTCTCCACAAAATCATCATAAATATATTTACTAATGGTGCGGATATATTGTGGGTCAATCACGTTATCTTCATCTGTAGTATTTCCTCTTGGAACATATGTGTCATGGATCAGTCAGGCCCTTCACTCCACCAATCACAGCGTTCCACCTCACCGGAGTGCTGATCACGCACACCTGCACCTAATCACGGCCTCATCAACACCCACTACAAAAGATCCTCACACACTCACTTCACTGTCTGATCTTGCTTGTTCAATGTGGACTCTGACACGGCTGTATCCCACGATCAAGACTATATCCTTCCGAGAGAATTGACTTACCTCACCTCCTGTGTTTCTTCCTTCTTGTGTCCTCCTCTCCTCCTAGAGTGCCTGTCATTGGAGTGTGTGAGTGTCCTCGTGGATCCCCCCGTCTTGTCTCCCAGAAACGCTGTGGAAAAGAAAGAGATATCATCATCCTATCACCAATCCACGAACTACTCACTTCAAGATCATCTACACCAGTGTGCTTCACCTGTTAAAATAAACCACTATATATTCACTACTCGCCTTCGTGTCCGAGTCAATCCATAACAATATGTCCATGTCTTTGAATTAAAATGTCCTACTACAACATCATCCAACATAAGCGTGTTACTATATTCAGGAAATAATGTTTTTCCTTTAATGTATGTTGAATGCAGACACAGAGAATGTGAACCTGTGGGGAAAAAATAAAATAAATAAATTTTATTATAGTTTTTGTTATTGTTTATATGCCACTTAATGAATTCAGTCAGCACTCCACTTGTGTATATATACCACCAAAAAAAAAAAATATATATATATATACATATACTGTGTATATATATATATATATATATATATATAATGACAGAGAGGACGTAAGGAAAAAGTCCATGTAATGTGAAAATAAACGATATCGTTCACATATGACGTAGGCTATTCATCACGTCAACTGTGAATTAAAGCACAATACGATCTAACCTTTAGACAATCCTTATTTGAAATCTTACCCTTCGAAGTAACTGCTGGAACTGACAGCACAAGCAGGATTAGAGTTATAGCCATATCTTGATATTAAACCATATTTTTGGATAGCCTACTCGAAACCTTAAGCGAAACTTCACTATCTGGCTCGACTGGTTGTTTATTTAGACAACCTGATCTCACAGAATTCCGTGTAATTCCGGAATTTTTTCTGTGAGCCCATCACGGAATTTTCGGCGATTCCGTGATGCCACCACAGATTCGGAGGTTAATTAAGTCCGTGAACATTACACGGAATTCTGTGAGATCATGTTGATTTAGACCTGCAAAATAACTCCTTTTTCGGAGCTCACCTTGAAAAGGAGATAATTCAGTGAGACTTTCTGTGTCGTTGTGTGTGTCTGTGTATAATGGCCGAAGCAATTAATCATTGTGGTCAAGCTGTGACACACAGCAGCCACAACAGCACTTATGTTTTATTTATTTTTTCCTTTTTATTCGAGACATTCCCAAACGCATTAACTACAGTATATCATGAAATATCTTGATTCTCACCTTTATAGATTGTGTCGATAGTAGGCGATGGTCAAAGTAACCTAATAATGTAGCTAATCTATTATGCATATCTGTTTATGGGTGTCATGCCGTAACATATTTTTAATACGACTGACTTTATATTTAATGTGAATTTAACTGAACTTAATTGAATAAAAACATTGCAGGCTACTAATCATAACACTTTCATTGTACAGAAAGAGAGCAAAGAACATTTACATTATCAAAGAACATTTTCACCGACAGACTAGTCAAGCACTCTCAAAAACTCCCATTAAAATCACTGAAGCTGTTTACACTATGAAATTAATATATTACAGATTCGTAAACACATTTGCACTTTGTTGTTTCTGACGAGCTAGAAAGAGGAGTGCCATATTGCTCCTCTGTTGGGTTAGTAAAGAAATCAGGGTTTTGTTGTTTTGATTTTATTTTGATATTTAGACTTTCTTATCCCAAGGTTTTTGTTTGTTTGTTTGTTGGCTTTGCCCCCTCCTGAAGCTTTCTTCTCTTGTAGCCTATTTGTTTTGTTAATATTTTTGTTACTAGGCCTATTATTATAAACATTATCAACATTATTCACCTGTAAAAGACCTTGTAAATAAATCCCTAAAAAGTAGGCTACTTTGTTGAGTGCTGGGACAGACATTAGAGCCACTTCTCTTTCGTTTTGCCTTATTACTCAATCAGACCACCAGATGTCTGTCACGAATCTGGTCTGCACTCCCGTTCATTCACCACTAGAGGTCACCCGCTCACCACATGGACTTTCACACCACACATCACATGGACTGCATTTCCCATCAGCCATCTCACCAATCACACGCACACAGCTGTCACCAATCACTCATTGCACTAATCACACGCACACCTGATCACACAGCATCACTAATCACACACACTATTTCAACCCTGGACATTCTCTCCCTTGTTGCTGAGTATTATACGCATTATTGCTGCCCTACAGAGCCCTATTAGTTTTCCTAGCCTTGCCTTGCCTTTGTTGAATCGTGTTTTCCCCTGCCTGGACTATCGCTGACGTTTTGGACTACCTCTCCTGTCTCACCCCTTTGGATGCTGTTCGCTGATCATCGACCCACGCTTGTCTCTGGTTACTCTTTGTCTCGCCCCTGTTATACCTGTTTGCCACTGTTTGACCCTGCCTGTTATGACCACGTCTCTTGCCAATAAAAGTCTGCAAATGGATCCGTACACCTCTCGTCTCGTCAGCCCCGTAACAGAATACTCGGCCACACAAGGATCCAGCGGCTGTTCAAGTGGATCATGGCCAGGTATGGACACAGCGATCTTGTTGCTAGCCCTTAAGCAGGGCACCCGATCACTTGAGGGTTACATTGTGGAATATTTGGCTTTGGCGAATGGCTCGGAATTACCGGACAGCATGTTGATAGACTTTTTCTGTGATGGCCTTAATCAGCCTTTAAGAACAGAAGTAATTCATAAGGGTCCACGTTCGTCATTGAGTAGTTTCTTGGATTATGTTCTGTGGTCTGTTGGTTCAGCTTTCACTGTGGGTGTCGCGGAGGAACGCGACACCGCACTCTCTCGTTGGATAGCAGCCACACTGGAGCAGACACACAAAATGGCGGCCACAACAACACCCCGTCTAGTCACCGTTGATTGTCACGAATCAAGCCAAGTCAAAGCTGATCTTCACGAATCAAACCAAGTCAGAGCTGATCTTCACAAGCTAAGTCAAGTCACCTTTGATCGTCACGAATCAAGCCAAGTCACGTCTCGGCTGTTCGTCCAGAGTCACAGCAGCACGTCTCGGCTGCTCGTCCAGAGCCACAGCAGCACGTCACGGCTGCTCGTGCAGAGTCACAGCAGCACGTCACGGCTGCTCGTGCAGAGTCACAGCAGCACGTCACGGCTGCTCGTGCAGAGTCACAGCAGTATGTCACAGCGGATCTCCTAAAGTCAAGTCACATCACAGTTGCTCGTCGAGAGTCTCACCAGACCTCCGCTGACCGTCCAGAGTCACGTCCCGTCTCCGCTGACTGTCCAGAGTCACCGCAGCACGTCTCCGCTGACCGTCCAGAGTCACGTCCCGTCTCCGCTGACCGTCCAGAGTCACCGCAGCACGTCTCTGCTGACCGTCCAGAGTCACCGCAGCACGTCTCCACTGACCTTCCAGAGTTGGGTCACGTCCGGGCTGACACACCCAGATCATCAAGGTCAGTCTTTCATTATCCCAGTCTGATATCCAGTGTGAGGGATTCACCGCTGGTGTCTGCACGCACAGCTGGTATCCCCAAACCCAATCACTCTAGCCCTCCTGTTCCTGAACTGATTCACCTGTCTGAAACGCTTCCCCTGATGGGGATCGCATTTTGGTGTGTTTGGGCTGCATACACCACCACAGAACTCCCTGAGGTAGTGGCGCTCACTGCTGTGTTCCCTGAAGTAATGGTGCCCGCTGCAGTTTCTCCAGAGGTGGCGGTACATGCTGCAGAACCTCCCGACGCGGCGGTGCTCACTTCAGCTCCTCGTATGGTGGTGGCGTCCAGCAATGAACTCTCAGCCTGTTGTGTTGCGGTCGAAGAGACCATTACTGAACTCTCCCTGTGTCCTGTGTTTACCACTGTAGAACCTCCAGAGGTGGCGGCAACCGCCGCAGAACCTCCAGAGGTGTCAGCGGTATCAGTCAATGAACTCTCGTCCTGTCCTGTCACGGCTATGGAGGCCGTCAATGAACTCTCGTTCTGTATGGAGGCCGTCAATGAACTCTCGTTCTGTCCTGTCACGGCTAGGGAGGCCGTCAATGAACTCTCGTTCTGTCCTGTCACAGCTAGGGAGGCCGTCAATGAACTCTCGTTCTGTCCTGTCACGGCTATGGAGGCCGTCAATGAACTCTCGTTCTGTCCTGTCACGGCTAGGGAGGCCGTCAATAAACTCTCGTTCTGTCCTGTCACGGCTAAGGAGGCCGTCAATGAACTCTCGTTCTGTCCTGTTACGGCTATGGAGACCTATTATGAGCTTTCTGTGTTCCCTGCCTCTATCCTTGGGTCTGTGCATGTTCTGTCTTCTCCTTGTGTCTCCGTTCTCCCTAGTTCCCAGGCTCTGCTGTGGGTTCCTGATCCATCGTGGTGGGCTCCTGCTCTATCTGCGCCGCCGTGGTGGTCTGCTGTCTGGCTCTGGTGGTCTTCTGCACCGCCGTGGAGATCACGAATCTGGTCTGCACTCCCGTTCATTCACCACTAGAGGTCACCCGCTCACCACATGGACTTTCACACCACACATCACATGGACTGCATTTCCCATCAGCCATCTCACCAATCACTCATTGCACTAATCACACGCACACCTGATCACACAGCATCACTAATCACACACACTATTTTAACCCTGGACATTCTCTCCCTCGTTGCCGAGTATTGTACGCATTATTGCTGCCCTACAGAGCCCTATTAGTTTT
This sequence comes from Onychostoma macrolepis, assembly GCF_012432095.1. Classification (NCBI taxonomy): domain Eukaryota; kingdom Metazoa; phylum Chordata; class Actinopteri; order Cypriniformes; family Cyprinidae; genus Onychostoma; species Onychostoma macrolepis. Next base: position 9,043,805 of record NC_081179.1, read on the forward strand.
CCTAGCCTTGCCTTGCCTTTGTTAAATCGTGTTTTCCCCTGCCTGGACTATCGCTGACGTTTTGGACTACCTCTCCTGTCTCACCCCTTTGGATACTGTTCGCTGATCATCGACCCACGCTTGTCTCTGGTTACTCTTTGTCTCGCCCCTGTTATACCTGTTTGCCACTGTTTGACCCTGCTTGTTATGACCACGTCTCTTGCCAATAAAAGTCTTCAAATGGATCCGTACGCCTCTCGTCTCGTCAGCCCCGTAACAATGTCACTGCATACATAAATGGCTATAGTTCAGTCGACCTAAACAACCAAAGATAAACTTAACCCTGATGTTCCAAATGTTAAATTAAGCTGTCATCAGAAAATTAAAAAGCATTTTCTGGGAATATCTAATTGTCATGACAGATACTCGGAAACAATCTGCAAGTAAACTCAGTTTATTGGTGTGGTGAAAATGATGATAATTACAGTCCAAAAATAGATACAGGTTAGTGGCGCAGGGACTTTGATGGTCAGATGTGTCCGTGAAGAGAAGTGCAGATGTGACGTGACGAATCCAGATAAACATCCACAGAACACGAACAGGAACAGGAACGGAGACGGCAAAGACTGGAACGAAGACGGGATCAAAACACAACCGGGACTCACAAACAATGATCTGACAAAGGAGATGAGAACATGGTGAGTATTTATAGGTGGTGTGATGAGCTGCAGCTCGATCGTGATCAGCGCTGATGAGTCGGCACGCCCACACACTCTCACACACACACACATAACCAACGAGCACGAGACGAGAAGGAAACATAGGATTTACGAACCGTGACACTAATAGGTTTCATGGTTTTTGAATAAAATAAAACTAACAAAGGTGATGCATAACCAAGAGTCCTTTTTTCTTCTCCTTTCTTCTCTTTATGTTTTTACCTTCAGCACTAACTCTAGCTGTGTCCCAAAGTTAAGTGCACACACTTCGAAGTCCACGGACTTGGAATGCCACGCCTCCGAAGTGCACGAAGGACCCTCCAAAGTGCATGAGATGCTCCGCCTTTGCAGGATTTCCTAATTGCGCCACCGTGTTCCCAATTGTTTATTCATTAAGCACGCAGCACTGAAAAAAAAGTTAACGCCTCTTTACATGCTTAAAAATACTTTTACTCTTCCATTCACTTTGTTTCTTTTTGCTACTGTCATTGCTAATGCTGTAGTGTCAGTAGTATAGTGAAGAGGCAGGTGTAACACTTGGTTTAAGGAGATATCTGCAGTGCAAATTCAGTACAAACGAATTTGAATGAAAGTTTGCAACTTTGTTTTTGAAAGTCTTTAGAAATCTTACCTTTTGGAGCAGCTGTTGGAAGTAAAAGCAGAAAAATCTGAAGAATTTTATGCATCTTGCTGATATACTGTATGCTTTCAGTCAGCACTCATATGCAAATAATCCATTATGAGTTTGTTATTGTTCACAGAGCTTCACAGCTTTTAATAATTAGCTAGTCATTAAAAAAAAGAGAAACGCTTCTAATAAATAAATGTTTCCAATATATATCCTTTGCACCACAAATAGACTTAGACTTTGATAGAAAATTCTTCTCACAGTTTATCAGTAGTTTGTGACCATGGACCACAAAACCAGTCATAAGGGTCATTTTCTTGACATTGAGATTTATACAACATCTGAAAGCTAAATAAATAAGCTTTCCATTGATGTATGGTTTGTTAGGATAGGACAATATATTGCCAAGATACAACTATTTGAAAATCTGAAATCTGAGGGTGCAAAAAAAAAAAAAAAAATTCTAAATATTGAGAAAACCGCCTTTAAAGTTGTCCAAATGAAGTTCTTTGTAATGCATATTATTAATGAAAAATTAAGCTTTGATAAAGCTTTAGGAAATTTACAAAATATCTTCATGGAACGTGATCTTTACGTAATATCCTAACTGGATATTCAACAATTTTTTGGCATTAAAAAAAATCTATAATTTTGACCCATACAATGTATTTTTGGGGTTTGCTACAAATATACCCGTGCTACTTATGAACTTATAAAGTTGATTTATTTCACTAATTCCATTCAAAAAGTGAAACTTGTATATTATATTCATTCATTACACACAGACTGATATATTTCATGATGATTATAACTGACAACTAAGGAAAATCCCAAATTCAGTATCTCAGAAAATTAGAATATTGTGAAAAGGTTCAATATTGAAGACACCTGGTGCCACACTCTAATCAGCTAATTAACTCAAAACACCTGCAAAGGCCTTTAAATGGTCTCTCAGTCTAGTTCTGTAGGCTACACAATCATGGGAAAGACTGCTGACTTGACAGTTGTCCAAAAGATGACCAGTGACACGTTGCACAAGGAGGGCAAGACACAAAAGACACGGTCGCATTGAGCCACTCTTGAACAACAGACAGCGTCAGAAGCGTCTCGCCTGGGCTAAAGACAAAAAGGACTGGACTGCTGCTGAGTGGTCCAAAGTTATGTTCTCTGATGAAAGTAAATTTTGCATTTCCTTTGGAAATCAGGGTCCCAGAGTCTGGAGGAAGAGAGGAGTCACACAATCCACGTTGCTTGAGGTCCAGTGTAAAGTTTCCACAGTCAGTGATGGTTTGGGGTGCCATGTCATCTGCTGGTGTTGGTCCACTGTGTTTTCTGAGGTCCAAGGTTAACGCAGCCGTATACCAGGAAGTTTTAGAGCACTTCATGCTTCCTGCTGCTGACCAACTTTATGGAGATGCAGATTTCATTTTCCAACAGGACTTGGCACCTGCACACAGTGCCAAAGCAACCAGTATCTGGTTTAAGGACCATGGTATCCCTGTTCTTAATTGGCCAACAAACTCGCTGACCTTAACCCCATAGAAAATCTATGGGGTATTGTGAAGAGGAAGATGCGATATGCCAGACCCAACAATGCAGAAGAGCTGAAGGCCACTATCAGAGCAACCTGGGCTCTCATAACACCTGAGCAGTGCCACAGACTGATCGACTCCATGCCACGCCGCATTGCTGCAGTAATTCAGGCAAAAGGAGCCCCAACTAAGTATTGAGTGCTGTACATGCTCATACTTTTCATGTTCATACTTTTCAGTTGGCCAAGATTTCTAAAAATCCTTTCTTTGTATTGGTCTTAACCCTTTCGCACGTGAGTTTAAAATATTCTAGCTGAGCCCCTGGCGTGAGTTTTTTTAGGCGACCTTTATTTTAGAATTTATAGCCTTATTGTTTCCATGGCGACGCGTCATGCTTGTCATGTGACACACCGCAGCCCTAATAGTGCTGTATGACACATGGATTGCTTTTATTTCGTTTTTCCTTTTTTTTTTAAATATTAATATTCACAAACATACTCGCTATATTATGAAATATCTGATATTCTGAAATATGTGCAAGTAAATGTATTTGGTTGTTTAAACACTTTTATAATGACCGTGTTAGTTGATCTAAACCGGGTGATGGGCGCCGCCATGTTTGTTCGCGCTGAATCCCAGCTGTGGGATTTACAACACGTAAATTCATCCTCTCCTCCCAAAACACGTTAAAGTAAGTCTCCAGTAAACTGGGAGAAGAGCAGAGTAAACTTTTAAAGTTATCTACACAATCTGTATATGATATCAATAAAACATGTCGTCAGATTATATTTGTAAGGATCATTATTGCTGCTTCCATAGACATCAGTGCATATTTTACAAACTATAAATGTATGGTTTTGCTAGTACTTATGTGTATTTAAATGTCTGAAATCTAAAATAAGCATTATATGGTTGAAAACACTGAATAAGTGATAATATGACAAGCGCTCGCGCGTCTGATCTGGCTCCACGCCAGAAAACAGATTTGAATTCAGCAGTTGATGACGTGACGCACTGAACATTCTAATCACACCGGTGTGATCGTACGCTTCAGGGACCAGCCAAGACTGATCACACCGGTGTGATCGTACGCGTTAAAGGGATCCTTCCCACATAGCAAGCACACTCGGGCCGATTCTGGCTGAAATGCGGCACTGTCGGCTCAGTCACGACGTCGGTGAGAAGATAATGGGCCAGAGCCGCGCCGACTCTACAAAACACTTCTGGCTGACAGGCGCTTTTTCTCTCTGGGCGATCTCGGCTGAAAGCTGTTGTACGTGTGGCAGGTCCGCACTCGGTGTAGTTGTGTGTCTCTACTTTCGGCCCGAGCTGGTTTTGTCTCCGGCGGCCGCTGCTAGAATGAAGGAGATCAGCCGCCTGAGAGAGAGATTCGGCGGTTAATCCTGAGGAGATTTCGGCGGACACAGTTCTCAAGAGGAATACTTCAGCTGCAAAAGGTAAGTTAAGTTATTTAATGATCAATCTAGTGTTGTTTGATATTTAAATGCCACGAAGAGTATAGTTTTAGATGGTTCTGTTAGGTTTGCGATGATAACAGCGTTAAAACCGTTCGGTCCCGGATTGAGTGTTGATGAGTAACGTTAGGCCTAACTGTCAGGCGGTCTCTTTAGGAAAACAATATGTACTTTTTAATATGAAAACCAATGAGCTGTATCCAGTGCACGATCATGTTAAGTAATTACATTTTAATGAGTTAAATTCTATTTTGTTTGCTAGAGTTCATTCGATTCGTCTTTTCAACGAGTGATTGCTATTGAATCAAAGGAGTCGGACCGCGCTGGAGGCGCCATAAACATCATACGGTGACTCTCTGATTCGATTCACTTAACCGTTCAAATGAGTCATTTGTTTGTGACAAACTGAGCACGCTGTTGTAGCATTACACCTGCTAAAACAATTCAATACGTGCAATCTGAATTTAATAATATTTATTTTGTGGTAACATGCCGTGTGGGAAGCTCTGACAGAGAAAAACACTATAGATACGTAAGAGGGAGCCGTAAAATGTAAGTGCATCATCTTTTGTTCCTGAATGAAGGCCTAATCTGTCTGCTGCACTTGAGCAGGTTCAGTTTTAGAGTGAATGAAAACTTTTGAAGCATAGATATGCCGTATGATGTGATTAAAATCATACTTATTTTACTCTGGTGGGGATTATTATGAGCAAACAAACTTAAAAGTTTAATCTGAACACTATATAACATTATATGCAATCTGACACTTATTCATTTAATTTTTTTTACAGAAATTCTGAGCTGCTGCATGAACATTCATCAAACATATAAGGTGCGAATTCTGGCTCTGGTCCTAATGATTGTAAAAAGCTGTAATGCTTAAGATTAAATAATTATCTTACAATATATATTTGTACATATTTCAAGGCTGCAATTTGGAAAAAACTTTCAAGCTAATGCTGCTGAAATGGAGGTCAAGGGGACTATGAAGAGGTGGCTCCAGCTGAAGGGTGGACTTCAGGAGGCAGACACACTCTGTGAGTTTAAAAGAACCATCTCTTTAACCTTCCATACACGACACACTATCACATTTCTATAATTCAAATCTCTTAAAGGATCTTTATGCTGCACCAATTAGGGTAAGCAGCAACACTTCCTACAATATGTCACACTACAAGACATGTTAATTTTTAAGAAGAATGACATCATTGCTTATATTAGTTGCTTATATACTGTCTCACCCTTATCCCTAGGTTACAGTAATTAGCTGATCCAGTCGGTATCCAGACCAGATGGTGGACCTGCACCCAGGAACGACCACAACACATCCCTGACTGTCAGCGGAGACCATGACAGATCTCTGTGAAGACCTCATTGATGGCCCCAGCACAGATCCTCAGCAAAGACTACGAGAACCAGACAAGCCCTCTGCGCAGACCCTTTTTACCAGCTTCACCTGCTGGCGTGATATTACTTCATGCAGAAGAAGTTGGATGAAATATTCTGAATGATATCAATCCACAATCTGACTTGTGATGCAGCCTGGAATAATCACACCACGTTCATTCGTTTGGCCAGAGGAGACTGTTTCCTGACTGAGCCGGGTCTTGTTTGGGTTTCTTGTCACTGTTGCCTTTTGTCTTGCTTGGTTGAAGACACCTAATATTCAGCAATATTATTGACTTGTCTGCACTGACACCATTTGATAAGAATTGAACTGAATTATGACACACAATGTTTTATATATGAAGAGTTTATTTGCAAAAACAGATAACTCCGTTTTAAAATATTTTTAAAAATCATGTTTTTTGTTATGTTTTTGTTTTATTGTGTTAGTTAGCTAGTATTTATTAGTTATTCTTTACCTAATCAAAATAACCTGAATGCAGTTTGATTGAGATTAATTGCAATGCACAATGAAAAAACATGATTTTTTAAAATTAAAAACGAAGTTATCTTTCTGCAAATGAACTCTTCATATATATATATATATATATATGCAGTAAATATAATTTACTTGTTACTTTGTGGTTTAAAAAGTGTGAATGTTTATACTGTATTGCATTTGTTCATATATATTTAAAGTATTTGGTAATTTTATAATTAAAGCCTTTTTAATGTTTTTAAATGGTTGTATTTGTGTTTCACTGCTGAATTACATTTAGCAGTTTCTGGGCCACATTCGGCCCGGGGACCAAGCCGAATCTCAGCCAGATCTGGTTTAAAGTGTCTGGGCCAGACCTGGGCCACATAAAATAATAGAAGTAACTCTACAGTATGCGGGCCAGATCTGGGCCACGTCAATAAATAAGAGTCATTTTACAGGGCGTGGGCCGCATCTGGGCCAGAGGAAATTGTTTGAGTCGGTTTTCAGTGTGTGTGCCAATTTTGGGCGGGGACCCAGCCAGAACTGGGCCAGAAGTGAAGCAAGGTTGTGGCCCAGAGGTGGGCCAGACAAATTTTGCTATCTGGGTTGGGTATTAACGTAACTTAATATAACGTGAATTATGTCTCTTACTGAAATATGTAGTAAAAAACCCATTAAAGTGTGTTATTTAAAAAAATTACATCGTTTTATACATATTTTGAACTATGGGGGGGTGCCATTTTTCTGATGACATAAAATGGTTGCACTTGGTGAGCTACTAGCGCTATCTGTTGCTATTTTTACCCCAACACAACTCAGAATAGACAACTAGGAAAATAAAATACTGATATGACGACCACAGCTACTGAAAGAGCTTACATTTGTTGAGTGAGCACTGTGCTACGTCCGAACTGATCGCACTATGTATAATCACTTTCTATTTTTTAATGTTTTAAATTCTTTTTAAATCAATTTTTAAATCACTTTGTTTTTATTGTTGTGATTATTATTTTTAATTTCTTGTTATTATTTTTAATGACTATTTCACTTCCTTTTATGTAAAGCACTTTGAATTACCACTGTGTATGAAATGTGCTATATAAATAAACTTGCCTTGCCTTGCCTTGCCTTACAGGTGAATGTAAGTATAGGTTTAAACCAAATGCTGTACCATCGATTTTTTTTCCTCCACAAGGAGTCCCAGCTAACAGGGAACGTTCCCAGAACATTCACTAACGTTCTTTAAAAGTTGTGTTAATGTTAGTACAAAACGTTATTAAAATAATGTTTTTGGAACGTTCTTATAACGTTGTTAACGTTCTTGTAACGTTGATAGAAAACGTTCTTGGAACGTCTTTAGGACGTCATTTGTACTTGAATGTTCTTATAACTCTGATAGAAAACGTTCTTAGAACAACGTTCTTGGAACGTGTTTAGGACGTTATTTGTACTTAATGAACGTTCTCATAATGTTGATAGAAAACATTCTAAAATCAGCGTTCTTGGAACGTCTTTAGGACGTTATTTGTACTTAATGAACGTTCTCATAATGTTGATAGAAAACGTTCTTAGAACAACGTTTTTGGAACGTCTTTAGGACGTCATTTTTACTTGATGAATGTTCTTATAACTCTGATAGAAAACATTCTAAAATCAGCGTTCTTGGAACGTCTTTAGGACGTTATTTGTACTTAATGAACGTTCTCATAATGTTGAGAGAAAACATTTTTAGAACAACATTCTTAGAACGTTATTGTAATGTAATATAATTTCTAAATTAATAATTAATTGCTAAATGTTATTATGTTGTTATCAAAACATTCTGAGAACAGTATTCATGTCCTTGTGATTTCAGGCTACTTTATTAACATTACCATAATGTTGGGAGAAACATCTTTAGAAAAAACAAAAAAACAACTTATAGGCTATATAAAACAAGAATAAAACAGAATATGATCGAAAAATAAAATGTATTTAAATATGAAACTACAACCTCGATTAGGATGTGGCAAAGTCACTGAATCTTTTATAATTATATACTTTATCATTATTAATTATATATCTTTTATAACTTTTGAAGTCATAGGCCTATAGTGAAATGTCATACACTGTAAATCAGTGGCATTTGCTAAATTAAATTAGTTAATTTAACAAAAAGTTATTTCAACTCAATATATATGTGATGTGAACTCAAAATCTAATTAGGTTAAGGGAACTCAATCTAAATAAGTATAAATTAATTTAATCTACCATATGGTTATTATGTCTAAATGGCTGACCACAAAGTATTTTAAAGAAAAATTTGCTTAATTCATGATTTCTAACATTGTTTTCTAGAAATCACGTTTGCTTTATCTCTTTCAATATTAATTAAATAGCCTTCATAACTAAAGATAATACAATAAATACATAAATCTGTTTCATATTAAGCATAGATCAATCCTTTTAAAGAAATTAATTTTACTCGAGACAAAATATTATCCGGTGTTTTTCAAAAACCGCGCATTTTTCAGTCAGTCACATCCGCCCATCCCCCACAGCTCACAGTCACGGGATCACAGCCGGACAGCTCGCGACGCGGTCACGGAAAATAACAGGTAAACATTCACTTCTTTATTCCTATTTAAAGCACTTTTGAACGTTATTTTGTGTTTTGTCAATTTTATCTGAAGATTAACCAGCTCAGTTATCATTGTAATGTTAGCTAGCAAAGAAGCAAGGACAACCACATCAAAGTTATCAACGGCAAGTGTTAAATATGCAGTGTTATACACAACAGTTTGTCAGTGATAAATTAAGGTGTGTGTGTGTGTGGGTGTGGTTTCTCACAGCTGGACACAGACAAACGAGTCCCGCGAATTGTATTTTTAAACTGGAGAGACAGCTGACAGGATGTCGTCATCTGTAACCGTCACTCGCCACAGTTCTCAAGCGAGGTAAAGCAAAGACATATTCTCTGTATTACAATGCCTTTAAACTTTTAGTTAATCATTATTATCCGCTTTGTCAGTTTCATCTAGAATATCCATGTGATGCTGATCAAGTTTACTAAATCCGCCGAACGCAGTGAACAAAGGGGCTGAGGAGCATTTATAATGGCTGTTTTGTTAACTTTAGTTAACATTTTACACTGTTATTTGCTCCTCACTGTCTTTCTTAAAATTCATACTAACAAATTGTTGTCATGCTTTTGAAATCAATCTTTTCAGAGCAAAGGCAGCTGAGGGGTGGTGTGATGTCATTTGCAACAAGACGGCTGATACTTATATGGGCCTAAAATGAAGTAAGTAGAATTCACATTAAACAAATTGATGGGCTTTAGTGTTGTACAAGATGTAATTTGTCACCTTATAAACAGTTATTTAAATTCATCGTTCTTCAGTTTTTATATTTTGATGAATTGCTATTAATGCAGATGTAATGATCACCCGAAATGACCAGCAGCACAAATGTTAAGTCTTCTGAAGCAATAGTATACTTTTGTTTTGTGAATATTAGATTGAAATTTAAACCTAAAGATCAAATTGTGAATAATGTTACACAATACCGATGAAAAATAACAAACTAACATCCCACAAGAATGACATCTAAAGACCGGTCATGTTTGATGTAATGTAGTGTGCCACCAATTTGATTCAGACTGAATTGGCAGAGTGAATAACATCTTAAATTTCAGTTTGTCTGTCATTCCGTCAAAGTCTTTTGGTATTTTGTGTTGCTTCAGAAAAATACCAGTTAAGTCTTAAGTTCTGATTATAGTTATACATTTATATACTTAACTAATATAGATGGGGGAAAAAAACCTTCTACTTTCCCTTATCCTAAAGTTGCTTTGTTTTCTTATAAAGATGTCAGGTAATTGCTAATGCTAAGTTTGTAGTGGTTAAAAATTGTCTTATGATTCATAAAAATAAGCTGTCCATAAATGTTGCTTAATTGTGAGTTAAATTTCTCTAATTTTGTGTTTTGTCTTCAGGGACAATAATGGCATCAGCCATTCAAGTTATGATCCTGGCAGATCTACTACTATCTGAAAAGTAGTCTCTGCAGATTGTTTCAAGATACACAAGGTAGGACACATGTCAGGACAACTTTATATTTACTTGGCAACATTTAAAATTTTTAACTGAGATCAGCATAGTTAAAAAAAAAAAAAATAATAATCTGTCATGGTTTGCTCACCCTCATGTTGTTCCAAATTCATTTTGAATGAATTTCATTCATCTTCAAACAAATGTTTTATTTTTGATTTTCATTCATCATTTTGTCTTTCCATTGGAAGTCTTTATTTTCAAGCTTCTAAAAGTTTATAGTTTAGGCTTTGACGCATAATAAAAAGCTACTTATACCTTCTGTTATTTATCTTGTTTCTGAATACCTGTAAAATTTAAAGGATTAACTAACAACTTGAGTGTAACTTGTTTTTTGCTCTCAATGCCATTTTGACAATGCAGTTTTTAATCCATGCAGCATTTTTTTTAAAGGAAAACATTACAAATTATTCTTTAACAATTTAACTGATGTGTTAATAGCGAAAATTCTTACTGTCAGTTAATGGGTCAATGCTAGCATCCCTACCCAGAAACACCTACTAGAACCTATTAATCTTACCTGTTTTATCTCTGAGTTTCCTTCCTTAACTGAGTTCATGTAACAGTTTATCAGCTAATAACATGTAACAAGGCAACTTTTGCCATTTAATAACTTTATTGATGACTTCTAAATGTTAACTATATTTGAAGGATTTTCCTGTTTCAAATTGGTATAAAATGGAAATTGCAGTTGACTTAACTACCCTATTATGATGTATTTCCAGTAGTGTGCATGTGTATACCTATCAAGATGAATAAATTAGGTCAATTTATGTTGACCTAAAATTGTTTTTCGGAAGTGACACGATGAAAATGTATTATTTGAATGTTTATATTTTTCTTAATCTAATGATGCTTCAGAAGACGTTTTCTTAATGCTGCTAGTAGCTTGTCATTGAAAGTAACACATGCCAAGTCAAATGAAACTACCTTTGACTCTTGAGTAATGTAATATTTGTAGAACTCGCAGCACAGATCCTAATAATTTTTTTGGCATAGCCACACTAATTATTTTATAGGCATTTTGTAATATCACATTGTAACATCAGCCAATCTGTTTACTTTATAGATGGAGCGTGGGGAGACAGGACATGGACCACAGTTTTTCAGCACCCACACCCCACACTCAAATTCATATAGAAGTTCTCAATTATTAAATGTTAATTTCATAGTTTATATTTAGCTGTGAAGTTATAGTTCATTGTCATAAATATTAAACTACATATTATTATTATTATTATTATTATTATTTTACATGATATGCAAATTTCACCAATTTGTTTAATGTGTTAATTAACTTTTTGAAAGTGATTATCTTTAATAATTCAGATACCTGTTGAAATGCACATGTAATTATATACTTGCTCGTATCTGGAAGGTTGTGTTAATAAAAATGATGTTGAAAGCGAATGTTGCAATACTGCTAATCTTAAAATAACATTTTATTAAACTAAACTTTGTAATGTTCCAAATAATGTTTTTAGGATGTTGTATTTTTAAGAAAATGCAGGTGGAAATAAAGTTGTAGGAACATTATGCTAACCATAAAATAATGTTCTAGCAACGTTAGGCAAACTGGACATTTTGACATTCTTGGAATGTTCCAAATAAATGTTAATAGAACATTATATTTTTAATGAAAATTAGGTTGCAAGAACATTGCAGGAAAGTTATGCTAACCATAAAATAACGTTAAGCAAACTGGACATTTTAACGTTTTTGGAATGTTCCAAATAAAAGTTCATAGAACGTTATATTTTTAAATTAAATTTAGGTTGAAGGAACGTTATGCCAACCATAAAATAATGTTCTAGGAACGTTAAGCAAACTGGACATTTTAACGTTTTTGGAATGTTCCAAATAAACGTTCATAGAATGTTATATTTTTAAATGAAATGTAGGTTGCAAGAACGTTGCAGGAACATTATGCCAACCATAAAATAACGTTCTAGGAACGTTAAGCAAACTGGACATTTTAACGTTCTTTGAATGTTCCAAATAAACGTTCATAGAACGTTATATTTTTAGTGAAATTTAGGTTGCAAGAACGTTGTAGGAACATTATGCTAACAAAAAAAAACGTTGTAGGAACGTTAAGCAAACTGGACATTTTAACGTTCTTGGAATGTTCCAAATAAACGTTCATAGAACTTTTTTTTTTTTTTGTGAAATTTAGGTTGCAAGAACGTTGTAGTAACGTTATGCTAACAAAAAATAACGTTGTAGGAACGTTAAGCAAACTGGACATTTTAACGTTCTTGGAATGTTCCAAATAAACGTTCATAGAACGTTATATTTTTAGTGAAATTTAGGTTGCAAGAACGTTGTAGGAACGTTATGCTAACCATCAAATAACGTTCTAGCAACGTTAAACAAACTGGACATTTCCACATTTTTGGAACATTCCAAATAACGTTCCCACAACCAAAACAGAACGTTACAAAAACGTTCTCAGAACATAAATTTGTTAGCTGGATAAACGTCCTGGATATCGAGGGAAGTCAGAGCTGAGAAACTTCTCTAGCGGCCGTGCGTCGGCATGTTTACATCCTAACAGATGGCATCTAGCGTTTCTTGTCTCAGCCGTTTGTAAGCTCTTTCAGTAGCTGTGGTCTACTAAAAGACTCAAAGGCATCAGGGATAAAGTGGAGAGAAAAAAAGAAGCGAGTCTTTAGGAAGTTTTATTCGTCCACAGGCATCCCATTCTTTTCTCCTTTTCTTATCGCTAGGAAAGCAGTGAAGTCTTACATTACATTGCTTCTTTTGTTGCCCTTCGACTGAAAACCAAAAGCCTCACAATGTGGTATCGTATCAGTATTTTACTTTCTGAGTTGTGTTGTGGTAATTACACTGAGTGCAACCATTTGACGTCATCGACGCAGAATGTACTGTGCACGTAAAATAATGGCGCCCCCCATAGTCCAAAAACAATGTCGATTTTTTTCAAATAACATACATTTTCATGGGTTTTTTTTTTTACTACATATTTAAATAAGAGGCATCATTTACGTTATATTAAGCTATACATGTAAGTAATATTCAAATTTTCTGAGATACCGAATTTGGGATTTTCCTTAGTTGTCAGTTATAATCATCAAAATTAAAAGAAATAAACATTTGAAATATATCAGTCTGTGTGCAATGAATGAATATAATATACAAGTTTCACTTTTTGAATGGAATTAGTGAAATAAATCAACTTTCAACTATTCTAATTATATGACCAGCACCTGTATATCTCTTCTGTGGGAAAAAAGAAAAAAGATCAAGTAGCCTATATGTCACGGATCTGTCTGTCATTCCCCACCATGTCATCACAAAGAGCACCCTCACCTGAATACTGATCACCTGCACCTGTTCCCAATCACCACAGCCACTCAACCATATTACTTAAGCACACACCTCAGTCTCACTCGTGGTCTAGTCTCGTTCATACGAAGTGGACTGCTCATGATATCACAGCTATTTACCTGTTACTTACCTCTAGTGTTCTCTCCAGTGTTGTCTCCTCAGAGTTCCCCAGTCTGTCTGTTCCAGAAACCTGTTACTCTGCCTTTGTGAGGTGTGTGTTCTGTTACAAGTTTCTAGTATTCCTGTCAAGACAAAGATATCATATCACCCTCTCATCGCCCTCCAACTGGTCGACTGGTTTATCTACTCACCGTGTTCAGTCAACTTCGCTTTGCTGATCCAAAATAAACATCTGCTATTAATATTATTCTCTGTTTGAGTCTGCTTCTGTAGCTTTTTGAGAGAAACAAAAAAGCATATAAAAAGATTGAAAAATTAATTCTCGTTTCTTTCTTTTTCAATGAGTGAATAGGTGCTTAACCTTCAAAAAATGTTGACTGTCAAACTCAGGAGGTCAAATTAAATGTTTTTTTTTTTTGTAATAACAGGGAAAGATTTGCATAAAGAGTCCAAATTGTTGTATGTTAAATGATTATCATAATTTTACATCTACTGTAGAGCACTAATTAATATAATAATTTATGATAAAATAATGTATTTTCATATTCACGATTACTTTTATTTTCTGCAGTGAAACCTGGAGTCCGGCTCATTCAGAAAGCAAATTCAGATGGAGGGTTTCGTGTGAGTTGTTAGACAGGATTTTACCCTCGTCACATCAACCTGACCCTGTTCAGAGACGAGCAGCCTGTAGCTGATCATGAGATCACTGGAGGAGATCTGCTGCCCAATGATGACGGGACGTACCAGATGAGGAAGAGTCTGGAGATCAGTGCTGCAGACAAACACAAATACACCTGCTCTGCCACACACCTCAGTCTGGACAACAAACTGGACGTCACTTTGGGTAATGATGAATTCTTTCAAATAAACAAAATAAAGTCAATCTCTCAGTCTTTAAGTTAAGTCAAGTCAAGTCAAGTCACCTTTATTTATATAGCGCTTTTAACAATACAGATTGTGTCAAAGCACTTAACAGTATCAAATCAGAGGATAGAGTGTCAGTAATGTATAATGATAAGATTAAACACTCAATTTTCAGTTAAAGGCATTTCATTATTGAATTCAGAGATGTCATTGTCTAGCTCAGTTTAGTTTAAATAGTATCTGTGCAATCAAATCGGCGATAATCGCTAGAAATCAACTTTAGTTGATGTTTCAGAGTTTGATCACGGGGAACCATTTAAATCAGCGATTCCTTCAGTTCTGATGGTTTTTACTCTAATATTGGTGTTTTGTACTGTAGCTGTTATTTCACGGAAAAGACGACATGCAGGTACGACAAGATTTAAAATAAATACTGGTTTAGAACAACAATGCAATTTTCATTTTTGATTGAATTTTGATTGAATTTTATTACTACTATATTTTTACTATATAAGTTTTCTAAATAATTCCTTTTTATTTTATTTGGTGTTTAGATTCATATAGAAGTGGTTATTCTACATCCTCCAGTAAGTACTTACTACAATACCTCATTTATTGATGAATATAAGTTTATTTGAACAGTGAGAGACAGAATAACAACAAAAAATCCAGAAAAACGCATTTCAACAATGTTATAAATTGATTTGCATTTTAATGAGTGAAATAAGTATTTGATCCGCTATTAATCACAGCAAGATTTCGGGCTCCCAGGTGTCTTTTATACTGGTAACGAGCTGAGATTAGGAGCGCTCTCTTAAAGGGAGTGTTCCTAATCTCAGTTTGTTACCTCTATAAAAGACAACCTGTCCACAGAAGCAATCAATCAATCAGAATCCAAACTCTCCACCATGGCCAAGACCAAAGAGCTGTCCAAGGATGTCAGGGACAAGATTGTAGACCTACACAAGGCTGGAATGGGCTACAAGACCATCGCCAAACAGTTTGGTGAGAAGGTGACTGTTACGGTTTGTGTCTTTGGTATCTGTGTTGTGTTGTGTGTTTTTTTTGGGGGGTTTTTTCTCCTCCCTCTTGTTCTTTCTGGTCTCTGATAGGTTGTCCAATGATGGGGTGTATGTAGGGTTGCCACCTTTAGCGAAGCAAAATAAGGGACCCTTATATAATAAGGGATAAGGGATACTGTTAAGTGCTTTGACACAATCTGTATTGTTAAAAACGCTATATAAATAAAGATGACTTGACTTGACCCCCCACGACCCCAGAGGAACTCATAGCTCAACAATAAACCATGAGAAGACATGTTCAAGTATGCAAACTTGCAACATAATACATTAATACTGTTTTTTTTTTATTTGATTATTTATAATTTATTATTTATTGTTAGTCTTTTTGACAGTTCTGCAGCTGTTACCTGGATGGGATCCATTCTTATTTATTTATTTTAAATTTAATTTGCTTAAATTAAGGCTACATTATTATGTAATTTATTTGTCCCATTTTAATCTAAATAATGTAGCATTCTTTTTTTTTTTTTTTTTACTTTTTATAATGCCAAATTGTATATGACATGATTATTTATTATGTAGCCTATATATTTATGATTAATATAAACGATAAATTAATAAATGGGGTCTAGCATTAATTATAATCTATTAATTCATCTGTCTCATCATGTCTAAAAATAAAATAATTATGTCTAAGAAGCTCTGATATGGAATATTATATTAACAGACTTTCCAAATCTTAATAAAACAGTAGGCCTATACCTTTAGAAGCACAAATGTGTCTGTCACTTTAAAGGTATGGTTCACCCAAAAATGAAAATTCTGTCATAATTTACCCAGGTTGTTCTAAACCTGCACAGTTCTTTCTTCTGTTGAGCACAAAGAAGATACTTTGAAGAATGTGGGTAACTAACCAGCTGCTGGTCCTCAGTAACTTCCATATTAGAGAAAAATACTATCAGTGTCATTGGGGACCAAACTGTTGGGTTACCCACATTCTTCAAAATATCTTCTTTGTGCTCAACAGAAGAAAGAACTGTGCAGGTTTAAAACAACCAGTATTTATCGTCTCTAAATGAGAAGAGAGCAGTTAAAACCCGCTTTATGTTAATGTTTGGGCATCGATTTCATTTTTTCTTTAGTATAAAATTATAGGGTTATCTGTTCCTTTAAGAATGGGGGTTTGTACTGAAGTTCGGTTGTAGTTTACATGTGGAAAACGTGGTTTTTACAATCAAGTTTGAGTTTACCATGTATTCATTGGACTATAACTCTAT
The DNA here is from genome assembly GCF_012432095.1 of Onychostoma macrolepis. Taxonomy (NCBI): domain Eukaryota; kingdom Metazoa; phylum Chordata; class Actinopteri; order Cypriniformes; family Cyprinidae; genus Onychostoma; species Onychostoma macrolepis. Next base: position 9,060,733 of record NC_081179.1, read on the forward strand.
GAACCGACCTAAAGCAGAGTGGAGGTAGGGGATTATTGGTTCTAGTGAAGGAGGGAGGAGCAGAGAAAAAAAGGGGAGGGGTGTGCGTGCTCAAGGAAAAAAAACGTTTCCATGGGCGTGTGAGGGACGAAGAAAATCAAGATTAATCCGAACAGGATTGATCTATATTTTTTTGTTTAGCCTTTAAGAGCGAAACAGTAGTTCATCTAGCAGATCGCTTGTTAATGTTATTTGTTTTCACCCTAGCCGGCGAGGGTTAGGGAAGCACTGTGTCATCGTGAAGTTTCTCCTACATTCGAGCGAGATCCGTGCGAGTTATTTGAAACTACCAAACGACCTTATGACTGTATGATGTATTCCTGAAATTGCCAACTTTGAGTGCTTTGGACATCTATCAACGTGAAAAACGGTGATCCGGAGGAGCTGCTGGACTCGCCGACCAGGTAGCGCTCTGAGCCGCCGAAGGGTTCAGAGTTCCCCTGGCCTCGAGGGATCGGATGGGGGTCCGGATGCGTTGCTTAGGGGCGACCTGCACCTGAGATTCGATTGTCCTAAAGCGGGAGAACTCATTGGAGTAAAGGTACTTCATTTCCATTTATGTTTGGCTCTTCAGAGTGAAGGGGCCAATTATCCATTTATTTTCGGGCCACAACGATCACCAGCAACGGTACAGGCCTGCAACGGGGTGTGAGAGTGACTGTGTGTATGTGTGTGAGTGGGCCCACATGAGTTAAGTTAGTTATCAATATTTAATTGTTATATTTACGGAACGGTTTATTTTATTTCCATTGAACTTGTGATCACGTTTAAATTGTCTGAAGGGTGTATTTGAAATACACAATTAAGGTTTGCATCACAGAGGGGCTGTCTGGCTAAAGCCTCCAAGCGGTTGTTGGAGAGATCAAGTTAATTTAATTGTTGTGACAGTTGTAACTCACCATTGGTCATTTCTTCATCTCTTTTAATTTCATTATAGTGTTCCTCTAAGTGATCTCAGTAAATTCCTTACTGTTAAGGGAACATACCTATATAACCAACGAGAAAGCTTCAACTGAAACACTCTATAGTATTGATTCAATCTGATACTTATCGACATTGTATAGTTAACCTTGTTATTTTCAAATCCGCAAAAGAGAAGAAAGGAGAGGTTCCTAGGTTTATTTAGTCGAGAGACATCCATATTCGAACCCATGTGCCCGTCCTAAGTACTCAGGTAAGCCACCCTGAGAGGGAAGAGGGTGCTACATATGTTCAACAGAAGAAAGAAATTATTACAGGTTTGAAACAACTTGTGGGTGTGTAAACAATGACGATTTCAATTTTTTGGGTGAACTATCCCTTTAGCCCACCGTAAGCAAATGCTTCTCTGCAAACTGCGCGTTCATCATTAGTTATCGGACCGAAAACATTGATATCTTTCTCATTCAGCCCTACATCTTGAGAGCCTTGTGTTCAAAGGGCAGATGTGACATTCCAGACGTTCTGGAGACTCCGTCGCTATGGAAACAAAGATGCCAAAATGTAATCACGCACAAATGACCTTCCCTAATACTTCTTATGAAATTGATTTAATTATTATTGCTATTAGTATTATAAACAGTGCAAAATACTTATTTGTTTATTCAAATATGTTTGGCCTTTGTAATATATGGGACAAATCGCGTCCCGTATTGACTTGATACGGGACGCATCATTTTACCTTTTAAATACGGGACGATTCTGTATTTTAAGGGACTGGTGGCAACCCTAGGTGTATGTTTGTCATTGGCAGTTCAGACGAGGCAGGACCTTTATAAGGATGCTGCCGGCATTCAATGGGGGGAGCTCATTGTTGGTTCGGTCGTGTCTGGGTTGAGAGCTCCTGGATCCCTCCTCCGGCCGATGATCAAACTTGTTGAAGTTAAGTGAATTGTGAAGACTGTTGATTACGACCATCTGTTCTAAAACATTTTGTTTTAAGAACGTGGAGCGTAGGAGTGTCCTGTCTATTTATTTTGATTGGTTTGTTTGGCTTTTGTTTTTCGTTAAGTAGTTACGGAAGTAAAAAAACTCCATTATGTTATTTAATACTTCCTCCTTTTTCTTTCTAGATTGGTTTTGTTTGTTATTTTGGCCTTTGGACACCCCGAAAATCTCTATTTTCACTTGATGTTTATTTTTGAATAAACCTAATCACCTTATTTGACTAATACTGTGCAGTCGTTTGATTATCGACCGGAGTGATTTGAACATTTGGGATTCCATCACCACAACCCAGTTCAGTTACGCCCTGTTTAGAGTTTATTCCTATTATTCCCGAGCACAGGGTGTAACAGTGACCACTATAGTTGGTGCGATTATTCGCAAATGGAAGAAACACAAAATAACTGTCAATCTCCCTCGGTCTGGGGCTCCATGCAAGATCTCACCTCGTGGAGTTTCAATGATCATGAGAACGGTGAGGAATCAGCCCAGAACTACACGAGAGGATCCTGTCAATGATCTCAAGGCAGCTGGGACCATCGTCACCAAGAAAACAATTGGTAACACACTATGACGTGAAGGACTGAAATCCTGCAGTGCCCGCAAGGTCCCCCTGCTCAAGAAAGCACATGTACAGACCGTCTGAAGTTTGCCAATGATTCAGAGGAGAACTGGGTGAAAGTGTTGTGGTCAGATGAGACCAAAATCGAGCTCTTTGGCATCAACTCAACTCGCCGTGTTTGGAGGAGGAGGAATGCTGCCTATGACCCCAAGAACACCATCCCCACCATCAAACACGGAGGTGGAAACATTATGCTTTGGGGGTGTTTTTCTGCTAAGGGCACAGGACAACTGCACCGCATCAAAGGGACGATGGACGGGGCCATGTACCGTCAGGGCCAGGGCATTGAAAATGGGTCGTGGATGGGTATTCCAGCATGACAATGACCCAAAACACACGGCCAATGTAACAAAGGAGTGGTTCTATTTGCTGTTAATTTACTGACCCTCAGACCATCCAAGATGTAGGTGACTTTTTGTCTTCATTCCTATATGTTTAGTTTGTATGAAAAATGTTATAAAAGGAGATTGTTATTAAATAAAGGCTATTATGTGTTGTAAAGTGTGTGTTTTTAGTGATTGATAAACACCAGTTAATCATTTTTAATAATTTTGTTAAACTATAAAAATGTTTATGTAGTTCCCCAGCGATTTCTTATGATGCCCAAATAATAAATCTTAGTTGAGGTAACATATAAAACACATTGAGTAAATGGTTAAATTTTAATTGACATAACTTGCTGTAGTCTTCTAAATGTTTGACCAATTAAAACATTTTAGTTGAATGGACTATAAGACTAGTTCACTATAGGTTGAGCCAACTTAAAAAATAACAATTCAGATAACACTTTGAAGTCAGAAACTGACTGAACGTAAAATTTCTGTGGAACTAGGTACTAAATAATTAGTTGAAACCGCTTGAAATTGTTTATAGTGCTGTTCAAATAAACCTACCCTTAGAATTATAGACTGATAATTTCTTTGTCAGTGGGCAAATGTACAAAATCAGCAGGGGATCAAATAAATTTTTTCCCCACTGTATATAGCTCCATTTGAACACCTCCAGGTGTAGTCTTGTCATTTTTCTATGCCCTGATAAGTCAACTTGTCATCAATGAAATGTACTTCATCTGTAGTGGAGCCTCCAAAAGCAATCTTAGTGACCAATTTCCCAGGTATGTCATTGTCCGACAATTCACACAAATTCATCTGATGAACTACTAGACCTGTTCGAGATTAAGAGGAATATTACTGTACGTATAGATTCCATCATGCATCATAGAGTCCAACATCTTGACCCATGTATGGCTATGAACTATTTATTTATTTATTTATACAACTGAACACACCTTCTGTTTGGTTCTGATATCTTTCTGAGTTTCAGTGTTCTGGACTCATTGTTCTTTGTTTTTCCGCTGTCCTGAGTTTCCTTATTTTGGTTATTTTCCTGTTCTTGTTAAGTTCATTGATTACTCCTCACCTGTTTATGTTCTCTCTTATTACATTCCATGTGTTTATAAGTCCTGAGTAATCCCGGAGTCTTTGTCCGTTCACTTGTCTTTTTATGTTGTGTCTCCTGGATTTCTCTATTTGATTTATTAAAGCGAAGAACGTTTTGTACCTGCTGCCTCCTACGTCCTTCCCGCTACACAACACCGTGACACTGAGAGTCTTTCTGTAAAAATAAATTGCAAATCCCTTATAGGCCTACTATAACTTATGCTATCAACCTCGCCATCTTCATTTGTAGTGTTTCCTCTTGGCACATAGCTGTTTGTCTCTGAGTCATGGTATCCAACTGTAATGTCATCCAACATACAGGTGCTGGTCATATAATTAGAATATCATCAAAAAGTTGATTTATTTCACTAATTCCATTCAAAAAGTGAAACTTGTCTATTATATTCATTCATTACACACAGACTGATATATTTCAAATGTTTATTTCTTTTAATTTTGATGATTAGAGCTTACAGCTCATGAAAGTCAAAAATCAGTATCTCAAAATATTAGAATATTACTTAAGACCAATACAAAGAAAGGATTTTTAGAAATCTTGGCCAACTGAAAAGTATGAGCATGTACAGCACTCAATACTTAGTTGGGGCTCCTTTTGCCTGAATTACTGCAGCAATGCGGCGTGGCATGGAGTCGATCAGTCTGTGGCACTGCTCAGGTGTTATGAGAGCCCAGGTTGCTCTGATAGTGGCCTTCAGCTCATCTGCATTGTTGGGTCTGGTGTCTCTCATCTTCCTCTTGACAATACCCCATAGATTCTCTATGGGGTTCAGGTCAGGCGAGTTTGCTGGCCAATCAAGCACAGTAACACTATGGTCATTGAACCAGCTTTTGGTACCTTTGGCAGTGTGGGCAGGTGCCAAGTCCTGCTGGAAAATGAAATCAGCATCTCCATAAAGCTTGTCAACAGAAGGAAGCATGAAGTGCTCTAAAATTTCCTGGTAGATGGCTGCGTTGACTGTGGACTTCAGAAAACACAGTGGACCAACACCAGCAGATGACATGGCAGCCCAAATCATCACTGACTGTGGAAACTTCACACTGGACTTCAAGCAACATGGATTCTGTGCCTCTCCACTCTTCCTTCAGACTCTGGGACCTTGATTTCCAAATGAAATGTAAAATTTACTTTCATCTGAAAAGAGGACTTTGGACCACTGAGCAACAGTCCAGTTCTTTTCTCCACAGCCCAGGTAAGATGCTTCTGGCGTTGTCTCTGGTTCAGAAGTGGCTTGGTAGCCCTTTTCCTGAAGGCGTCTGGCGTGGTGACTCTTGATGCACTGACTCCAGCTTCAGTTCTCTCCTTGTGAAGCTCTCCCAAGTGTTTGAATCGGCTTTGCTTGACTGTATTCTCAAGCTTGCGGTCATCCCTGTTGCTTGTGCACCTTTTCCTACCCAAATTCTTCCTTCCAGTCAACTTTGCATTTAATATGCTTTGATACAGCACTCTGTAAACAGCCACACCTTTCAGTAATGACCTTCTGTGACTTACCCTCTTTGTGGAGGTGTCAATGTTCATCTTCTGGATCATTGCCAAGTCAGCAGTCTTCCCCATTATTGTGGTTTCAAAGAACAAGAGATACCCAGAATTTATACTGTAGGGATGGTCATTTATTCAAACTCAAATGTAAATATTCTAATATTTTGAGATACTGATTTTTGACTTTCATGAGCTGTAAGCTCTAATCATCAAAATTAAAAGAAATAAACATTTGAAATATATCAGTCTGTGTGTAATGAATGAATATAATATACAAGTTTCACTTTTTGAATGGAATTAGTGAAATAAATCAACTTTTTGATGATATTCTAATTATATGACCAGCACCTGTACATATGGCACTAAATGCAGGAAATGGCATGTCTCTTTGAATGGAAGTTGCAAAAAGCCACAAAGAGTGAAAAAAATACAATCAAAATACTGTATGGTATACAGTCTGTTGAGATCATGTACCACACTTGATTTAAAGGCAAATCCTACCTGTAAAAACAGCTGCTGGAAATGACAGAACACTCAGAAAAAACAAAACTGTCATGTTATAAAGCAGTAAAAAAAGTTTTTCTCTATAGCCACATTCAGTGAATGTGCCCAGTTCCAAAGTTTGTGATGAGTCAAGCAAGTTTTATTTCCTGAAAAATCTCAGTTACCATGACAGTAATCCAAGTCAGTCTAGGATTACACTGTTTCAGATACTGTGTCAACACTTTTATTATTGCTTCCTAAGTTTGGCCTTTCCTCATTTTAAATTGCTTTAAATAAAGATGCACAATGAAAAATAAATCAGTAAATATAGGGAGAATCTTTAATGCTACTGGCTGTGTCAATTTTATTTTACATGAAGTGGAAGGATGTTGATGGCTGAAAACTTTTTCCTTGTTGTGATGCTGGATCCACACATTCACCCTATCACCCTGTGGTAGCCCAAGACTGATTGCTCACTGAAGCGAAGTTGGATTGAGCCTGGTCAGTACCTGGATGGGAGTAATAGGTCTTGGGAAAAATTGTTTCAGTTTTTGAATAAAATAAAACAAAGAAAGAAAGATTGTAATTTATAGGTTTCCTTTTTCTTATTTATCAATACTTATTCTTGTTTGTTAATAATGGCACTCAGAGTAGAAAGCAAAGTAAAAATTTCATTGCACAGGGAAATGTGCATATGACAGTACAGACTTTGAAAGACATAAGCAACTTTAAGAAAATTTACATTTTATTTTACAATAACAAATGTATGACATATGTAAACATTACATTATATCAACACCATCAAATAAATGAATAAAAATGGTAATAAATGGCTCAAAGTATGTATCTACTTTCTCTAAATCTTCTCCTCCACTGTTAGGTCAAGGAATAGAAAGGTGTGACAGTGTGACAAACAATCAGTTGTGTGACAGTGGCTGACACTTGCAGACATAGAAAGTTCTATCATTAAAATCTAGATGGTGCAGGTTGATAGGTTCTAACTCAATCTGATATAAATCACATTATTATTCACATGGTGCAGCTGACAGGAATATAATTGTTTCCTTTTTAGGTCTCAACCAGTGAATTATAGTGGAAATTGTGTAGGTAACAAATTTACAGATGTGTGTCACGTTGTGTCCTGGCATTCACATCAGTTCTGATGTTGTGTCCACGATATCTTCAGATGCTGAAAATGAAATGTATTGTTTTAGAGTGTACAGTGTGCAAATGTTTTCTTTATGCTGTAAATTAACAAATTGCTTAGAATAACTAGAATTACTTACTAGATGCAGTAGAATAACCACTTTTAATTGAATCTAAACACCAAAAGCAAGACAAAAGAATTATTGTTTTTGAAAAATAACTTCTCCCAAATACATATTTTTTGAAGAGGTATTCCTTTAATTTGCTTTTTTTGTAGGATCTTTAGACATTTAAGTTCTTGTCTTACCTCCACATCGTCTTTTCCACGCAGTTATAGCAGCTGCCACTCCAAACACCAACATCAGAGCCAAAACCATCAGAACTGAAGGAATCACTGATTTAAATGGTTCCCGTGATCAAACTCTGAAACATCAACCACAGACTGAGAAATTGACTTTTATTGTTTTTTGTTTTGACTGTTAGATTGTGTTTTCTGTAAGAGCTCATTACCCAAAGCGATGTCCAGTTTGTTGTCCAGACTGAGGTGTGTGACAGAGCAGGTGTATTTGTGTTTGTCTGCAGCACTGATCTCCAGACTCTTCCTCATCTGGTACGTCCCGTCATCATTGGGCAGCAGATCTCCTCCAGTGATCTCATGATCAGCTACAGGCTGCCCGTCTCTGAACAGGGTCAGGTTGATGTGACGAGGGTAAAATCCTGTTGCCAAACAACTCACACAAAACCCAGAAGACAGTTCTTTCTGCAGGAGCCTGACTTTAGGTTTCACTGTGGGAAAAAAAAGAAAAGAGAAATATTATTTCAATACTGGTTTTAAAAATGCTAAATATAAATGAGAACAATTGTTCTTGACTAGTTTGGCTAGGAGTCAGTCATCATACCTTTTCTATTGATTTGAGTCCTCCTCTTTTTAAGGTAACCCTTGAGTGTTTTGATGCAAAATGGTTGGTATAGCAGTTCATGACGCTTCATGCTGAATTCAAGATGAATATTCAGTACTTGGGCCGAGACATTTAAAGTACCCTGATATGTAAAGTTCTTGTCAACATATAGCAGCTCATCAGTGGTGGATCCTCTGAAAGCATCCCGTGTGATCATTTGTCCCGGTTCACCATCATCCCTCAGCTCACACACAACCAGCCTCTGAAGGGCAATAACTCCTAGAATGGAGAGACAGTGTTAAAGTAAAATAAAAGTAGTATTTATTTAAAATACCTTTACATGCACAATCACAAAACAACTGTCACGGTGCACACAGCAGGGAGGAACGAGGAGACAAGGATAACTCAAAATACAGTCTTTAATGAACTCAAAACAGACAGTGCAAGGCTGGGACACACAGGAACACTGGGGAGTAATGAGTAGACCAGACAAAATCTAACTGAACAGGCATGAACTAAATACACATGACAATAACAGATAATTAGACAAACACAGCTGGACAAGAATTAACTGATAAATCACACTTAACAAGGACAGGAACATGACCAAATAAGGAAACAAGAGGCGGGACCACATGACACACGACAGAGGACTGACAACAACAATGATAACAATTATAATCATGATCTATAATAAGATTTATTATTATTATATTATATTATATTGTAATAAGCACCCCATTACATGCACACATTCTTATTTCACAATTACAAAATATAAATAGCCTAATTTGTAGTATAACATTTTTATCAAAGACTTGCATAATGCTTACCTTCAGTGTTGTTTAAATTTTTTGTTGCTATTGCCCATTTTTCCGCAAAAGAGGACTGTATATAGTCACTTATTGTCAGAAGAACATTTGAATCAAACACATCGTCTTCAGCTGTTGTATTTCCTCTTGGATGGAGAGTTTTCATCTCACCATTATAATACATAATTCTGACATCATCCAACATCCCTGCATAGCTAAATTCAGGAAATGATGTTTGTCCTTTAATGTACGTTGCAAGCAACCATAAAGAGTGAGAACCTGTGAAATATAACATAAAATTTAATTTGTAACAACAAAAACAACACTGCAAATTTTTAATGATGTTTAAAGCTGAAATGTTTCAGTCAATAATTACAATAAAGTTAAAGATGATAATGATTTGCAAGAACATAAAGATTCAAAATAAAATAATATTCCTTTAGTACAGAGTTGTGTCTGATGCTCAAGACTCTCCATTGTGGACAGCGAGCCAAACCAGTTTAAATATTTACCATTATCTCAAAATTTTATGAACATGCAGACTCGTGAATCTCTTTATAGTCCCTGTTTTTATACAACCAGGAAATTTTGAGGCTAAGTACACAGATTAGTCAACTATGTGAAAAAGAACAATGTAGAAGTGATGTTTCATAAAGTGTTTTAGTTGGTCAAAGTTTTCAGTTAACAGATTTAAAAATATATATATAAAATAGCACAGGCATTAAACAGGCAACACTGAAAAGGCAGTGAATGACTCTTAACATGCTAAAAAAAATAACACAAATAATTTTGTGTTTTAATTTACATTTCTGTTTGTATATGCTTTTCAGGCTTGTGATGCTTTAGCTACTAGAAGCACATTGTTTTTCTGCACACTATAAATATTTTACAAGCAGTGAATCTGGTTGAGGAGATATGTCTAAAAGCAGATTCTAAGACCTACCAAATTATACAAAAAGTATACAAAAATTGATTTTATAAAATTTATTTGAAATCTTACCTTTTGGAGCAACTATTGGAAGCAAAAATAGAAAAAGCAGACAAATTTTGTCCATATTACTGACACTGAATTACTGTTACGGTATGCTTTAAAATCGACACTCACTTGCAAATGATCAACTTTGAAATAAACTTGTTCCGCCCTTGTATGCAGTTAGTGAGTGTTTCGACTGAACTTTACAGCTTTTAATATTTAGCTAGGTAATTTTACAGGAAATGACTATTTTTGTTAGGCAGCCTTACACCACAAACAGGTTTTTTTCTTTCCTTTTCACATTTGCTTGAAACCTTCCACCAAGACATTATGGACCACAACCTTAGGTCTCGACCAGGGAATTTTAACAGGAGTTATATAATGTAACAACGTTAAAGGGAAAAGAAGCGGGAAGCGGCAAATGATAGACATTAAATTTTATTCACAAAATAAAAAAATCATTAAATCACTCAAAACGATAGTAAACAGGAGCCACTCACGGACAACTGTCGCACAAACGTACTGTCACGTCCCTGGACTGTCTTGTGTGTGTTTTGCTCCCCATGTGTGCCCTGTGACCTAGTTTCTGTCTCCCCTTGATTGGTTAATTTGATTCCAGGTGTGTCTCCTTTAGTTCCTTGATTGTCCTGTCCTTAAAACCCCAGTCCTTTCAGTTAGTGTTTGTCGGTCTTTGAAAGTCATCCTGTACGGCAACCTAAGTGTCTACGTAAGTGTCTACCCTACCTGTGATCTGTGTTCCTGCCTATTAAACTCCCGTGTTGCTATTCCTCGTCTCCTCGTTCCTGATTCCCGGGCTCCCCCGTGAGATGTGACAGAAAGACCGACCGTAACAAAGTAACCTCCGTATTTTTCCCTCCGTTTTGTTTTCTCGTTTTACCCAGTGTTTTTTCTTTCCGTTGTGCATCTATGGATCCCTATGTTCGGCCCGAATTCCTCCTCCTCCTGCTGGAGCAGGGGGAACGATCTCTCGAGGACCACACCAGACTATTCCTGATGATAGCTAATGACACCAGCTACCCGGACGGCACGCTCTGCTCATTCTACAACGCAAGTCTGAACACCGCGTGCAGAGCGCTGTCGTCCGAGGATGGTCCTCGAGAGGATTTCGCCGCCGTGGAGTGGATTCTGGTGAGAAACGGATCACCCCTCACCGTCTCTTCCGAGGATGATCTCGCCAGATCCACTCCAGACCCAGAGCCCAGCCCACCAACTCCCAGCGGTACGGAGCATCAGCCCGAGCCCACCGATGACGGAGAGCCATTGCCGCTGCGATCTGCGAGCCAGCGGCCGAGCGACTGAGCGGAAGATCGCCCGGAAGTTGAGCCCAACACGTCAGATCAGGTGCGAGCGGCGGCGGTGCCCATCGCGAGGAGCCAACCGTGGGCGGTGTGGCGCGGTGGAGCTCCGCCCCCTGCATCACGGCTGAGGATGAGCTGATCATCTATCTGGGGCTGCTGGACATGGAGGAGGATTTACTGGACTGGGAAGCGGATCTGGAGGTCAACGTTTCCCTTCACCAGCCGCCGTTCGCGGTCCAGGAAAGCCCGCCCGGCAGAGAGTATGCAAGCCCGCCGGCAGAGTATGGCAAGCCATGACGAGAGTATAGCAAGCCCGCCGGCAGAGAGTATATGGCAAGCCATGACAGAGTATGGCAAGCCATGACGAGAGTATGGCAAACCCGCCGGCAGAGTATGGCAAGCCATGACGAGAGAGTATGGCAAGCCATGACAGAGAGTATGGCAAACCGCCCGGCAGAGAGTATATGGCAAGCCGCCGGCAGAGAGTATGGCAAGCCCGCCCGGCAGAGAGTATGGCAAACCCGCCCAGAGAGTATGGCAAGCCCGCCGGCAGAGTATAGCAAGCCGCCGGCAGAGTATAGCAAACCCGCCGGCAGAAGTATAACAAGCCCGACAGAGAGTATAACAAGCCATGACAGAAGTATAGCAAGCCCGCCGGCAGAAGTATAGCAAGCCGCCGGCAGAGAGTATAGCAAACCATGACGAGAGTATAGCAAACCCGCCGGCAGAAGTATGGCAAACCCGCGGCAGAGAGTATGGCAAGCCATGACGAAGTATAGCAAGCCATGACAGAGAGTATGGCAAGCCCGCCGGCAGAGAGTATAGCAAACCATGACAGAGAGTATGGCAAACCCGCCGGCAGAGAGTATGTAAACCCGCCGGCAGAGAGTATGGCAAGCCCGCCGGCAGAGAGTATAACAAGCCCGCCGGCAGAGAGTATAGCAAGCCATGACGAGAGTATAGCAAGCCCGCCGGCAGAGAGTATAGCAAACCCGCCGGCAGAGAGTATGGCAAGCCCGCCCGGCAGAAGTATGGCAAGCCGCCGGCAGAGAGTATGGCAAACCCGCCGGCAGAGAGTATGGCAAGCCGCCGGCAGAGAGTATGGCAAGCCCGCCCGGCAGAAGTATGGCAAGCCCGCCGACAGAGAGTATGGCAAGCCGCCAGAGCCTGCCCTCGAAACCCGCCAGAGCCTGCCCTCGCAAGAGCCCGCCAGTGCCTGCCCCTCGCGAAACCGCCAGTGCCTGCCCCTCGCAAGAGCCCGCCAGTGCCTGCCCTCGCAAACCCGCCAGTGCCTGCCCCTCGCAAGAGCCCTCTAGAGTCTCCGCTGGTTCCGTCCAGCACAGCGCTTCAGCGCCCCCAGTGCCTGCGCCAGAAGGCGCTCCCAAGAGTCTCCGCTGGTTCCGTCCAGCACAGCGCTTCAGAGCGCCCCCAGTGCCTGCGCCAAGAAGGCGCTCCCAAGAGTCTCCGCTGGTTCCGTCCAGCACAGCGCTTCAGAGCGCCCCCAGTGCCTGCGCCAAGAAGGCGCTCCCAAGAGTCTCCGCTGGTTCCGTCCAGCACAGCGCTTCAGAGCGCCCCCAGTGCCTGCGCCAAGAAGGCGCTCCCAAGAGTCTCCGCTGGTTCCGTCCAGCACAGCGCTTCAGCGCCCCCAGTGCCTGCGCCACGAAGGCGCTTCCAAGAGTCCCCGCTGGTCCCGTCCAGCACCGCGCTGCCAGAGCGCCCCCAGTGCCTGCGCCACGTGGCGCTTCCAAGAGTCCCCGCTGGTCCCGTCCAGCACCGCTGCCAGAGCGCCCCCAGTGCCTGCACCAAGAAGGCGCCTCCCTGTCTCCAGCGCTGCAAGAGCGCCTCCCTGTCTCCAGCTGCAAGAGCGCCTCCCTGTCTCCAGCGCTGCAAGCGCCTCCCTGTCTCCGCTGCAAGAGCGTCTCCCTGTCTCCAGCGCTGCCAGAGCGCCCCAAGTGTCCGCGCTTCCAGAGCGCCCCCAGTGCCGGCCCCTGCAAATGCCCACCCTCCCACCGCTCCTGCCTCCTCCACCGCTGTCGCCTGGCAGCCCCTCTGCTCGCCCTCAGCCCACCATCAATACGGTGCGAGCCCCACAGGACTGCCATCCTCCAGCACCGCCGGGCTGGAGTATCCTCACCTCCGCCTCCAACCTCCTCGGCCCGGACTCTGCCTCGGCCCGTTGACCCAGCGGCTCCACCTCGGCTCCTAGCTCCCTCGCCTCCACCGTCACCCGTCGATCCTCCAGCTCCACCAGGCTCCCTCGTCCCTCCGGCTCCGCCTTGGTCGGGCGTCGACCCGCCATCGCCTCAGGACTCCGCTCCTCCGGCTGCACCTCGTCGCTCCGTCCCACCGGCTCAGTTGGGCTCCTTCCTCCCGCCAGCTCCACCTTGGTCCTCAGTCGCTCCGGCTCCGCCCGCGGATCTCCGAGCTCCGCCGCCTCGGTCGCCAGAGCACTCTGCTCCACCTTGGCCCCGGATCCTCGGCATTCCCTGGCTCGTCGGCTTTCCGTCTCCGCCTCGGGCTCCTCCACCACCTGCTCCGCCGCGTTGGTCGGCCCCTGGGGCTGGAGGCCATTCCTCCTCCATGGCTCCTCCCTCCGTCGGCTCCACCGTGGGCCATCATCATGGCTGTGGCCTGGGTCCGGCCAGGCTCCTCCTGCTCCGGGTCCCTCCTGTCTCTTCCTGGCTCCTCCCTCCTTCGTTGCCTCCCTGGTCTCTGTCTGCCGACCTCCTCCCGGTGGTCCGTCCTCCTCCTGAGCCTCCGCCATGGTTCCCACCGTTTCCCCCTCTGTTGTTCCACGGTGCGAGGACGCACCTTCCGGGAGGGGGGAGTAATGTCACGTCCCTGGACTGTCTTGTGTGTGTTTTGCTCCCCATGTGTGCCCTGTGACCTAGTTTCTGTCTCCCCTTGATTGGTTAATTTGATTCCAGGTGTGTCTCCTTTAGTTCCTTGATTGTCCTGTCCTTAAAACCCCAGTCCTTTCAGTTAGTGTTTGTCGGTCTTTGAAAGTCATCCTGTACGTCAACCTAAGTGTCTACCCTACCTGTGATCTGTGTTCCTGCCTATTAAACTCCCGTGTTGCTATTCCTCGTCTCCTCGTTCCTGATTCCCGGGCTCCCCCGTGAGTTGTGACACGTACACAAAACCAACAAATAAAACAAAACAATTTGCTTCATACATTTACAGCAAAATCAGAATACAGGCAGTTTTAGCTTAAAATGAAAAAGAATATAATAAATAATGATGAATTACAAAATTCTAGTAGCCTATTTGAAAAAAATATTGTTAGGTGATGCTAACTGGCTAGCTAACTAGCTACTTGATGCTAACTCAAGGTAGGTCTTAAATACAAAGTCCAAATATTTTTATTCAACCAAGTTAATGTGCATTTGATGGAAAAACAAAAGATTTGATGTTCAGAACAGAGTACAGCCCATTGCCCCCTGCATTTACCCCACCTGGATGGTGGGGTATTTTACCCTTTTTTTTTTCTCTCTACTGTGACGTCTATCCGAGTGAAACAGCATCTGAAATGAGAGGGCGGGACTTGATTTCGTCCTTCGAGAATTGATTGCATCATTGGAACTTGAGGCATTGCTAACAAAATGGAGGCAGATCTGAATGCCAGTTTGCAGTTAATTGTGGGGGGATTTCTCTCCACTGGATTCACCACCGACACCCTAGCATGAAGAATATTTTTTATTATTATTAAGGATGACGGCAACGAGGACGGTCAATGGCACCAAACATGCCTAACTGCGAGAGAGAGAGAGAGAGAGAGAGAGAGACTTAGTACTTAGTACCTTGTACTTAGTTCAGGCTGTTTTCCTGACATCTGTATTCAAGGACTTATTACCCCAATTCACAAGAGTGGAGACAAATTGGACCCTAATAATTTCAGAGGCATTTGTGTGAGCAGTAATCTGGGGAAGTTATTTAACAGTATTTTAAACCATAGAATGGTAAACTTCCTTAACGAACACAGTGTCCTGAGTCCTAGTCAGATTGGCTTTCTTCCTAATTATAGAACTACACTATACACCCTACACACCCTAATCAATAAACACGTAAAACAGACCAAAAATGGAAAAATATTTGCATGTTTTATCGATTTCAAAAAAGCATTTGATTCTATTTGACACGATGGATTATATTATAAGCTTTTACAAAGTGGTGTAGGGGGTAAAGTTTATGACATTGTAAAATCAATGTATTCAAACAACAAATGTTCAATACCAAATTGGCAACAATCATACAGATTTCTTCACCCAGAAAAGAGGAGTGCGGCAGGGCTGTAGCCTGAGTCCAACACTAAAACATCTATATTAATGAATTAGCGGTGCAGTTGGAACAGTCTACAGCCCCTGGACTCACTCTACAAGACCAAAACATCAAGCTTTTGCTGTACGCAGATGACCTGGTGCTGCTGTCATCCACCCCACAGGGACTACAGCAGCACCTAGACCTGCTGGAGAACTACTGCCAGAACTGGGCCCTGCCAGTAAACCTCAAAAAGACCAACTTTATGGTCTTTCAGAAAAAGCCCAGATGCCAGGAACACAGATACCAGTTCAGTCTAGGCAGCACACTTACCTCGGCCTGATCATCACTGCATCAGGGAGTTTCAGTACGGCAGTGAATGCTCTCAAAGATAAAGCTCGAAGAGCTCTATTCGCAATCAAGAAAAAATTCCAAAATATTGAAATACCGCTTCCAATTTGGTGTAAAATCTTTGATAGTGTGATTCAGCCCATAGTGCTGTATGGAAGTGAGGTTTGGGGTCCACTCAGTGATCAGAGCTACACTAGATGGGACAGACAGAAGCCCTACACACAGAACAACCTGATCTCACAGAATTCCGTGTAATGACCACGGACTCTTAACCCCCGAATCTGTGGTGGCATCACGGAATCGCCGAAAATTCCGTGATGGGCTCACAGAAGTGATATCAATGTCAGTGACAGGCATCAGCCGTGGTCCACACACGGATCCATTACACGGAATTCTGTGAGACCATGTTGCAAATTATATATTGGGTAATAACATTGCCATTATTGCATACATGTTGGGGTGATTTTTCAATGTGAACAGTCAAAACAGTTTTATTTGCATTACATTATTTACACATTTATGAGCACGTAACCCAACTCCTGCCCCTAAACCTACCATTTGTAAATAAAACACAAGATATAACAGACAGACACAACTACCATCATAATTTATTCAAAAAGTATTAATATTCCAAGTCTTCCGAGGCAAAATGATTGATTTGTGAGAGGAATAGACGCGATCGCCGTCTCCGTCCACTATGTGCTGCAGTCTGTGCGAAAATTCAAAAAATGCCGCCAGAAGAAGCTTTACGTCAGCTTTAGTTGTGAAATACCATTGGCTCTTGCGTGTCTCGTGATTGATTGCGTCATGCTGTTGTGACAGGCTATTGGTTCTTGTACGTCTCGTGACCGATTGCGTCATGCTACGGCCCGGGAGTATCTTTTTGAATGAGATGTAAGCGCGTTAACAGAGCGGGATCATTTTCAGCGATTAAAACCTTAGCTGTGTCCGAAATCGCTCACTCGTTCACTCATTCACTAATCCCTATATAGTGTAAGGCAGTTGAGTGCACTATATTAGAAAGGAGTGAACGAAATGAAGTGAACGGATTCGGACGGTGACGTGCACTGCGCGTGAGACTTGGCTGTTGCAAAAACATCTACTTTTATATTTCATGTACCTCATTTTAGAAAATAATATTAATAGCAATAACACTTAAAATGACTATTGTAATCAGCTTTGTGATTTCATTGACGGTATATTATTCATTTGTTCTGTAATATGGTCATAATCATTAAATACTATTAAAATATTGTCAACAAAAATAAACTCACATTAGCACATATTAATAATTGTATGTATTTATTGTTTGTAGTATCTTGAAACTCTCCCGAGCAGCGTTTTTGCACTCAAATAAGATGACCGTAGAGCGCCCTCAGGCGACCGTTAATTTGACATCAGAATGAATACACTACCAACGAACATTTTTAAAAAATCCACCAAATTCATCATTTTTGTAAATTAAACGGCATCTTTCGTTCAAACTCGCTCGCTCCCGCTCTCTCTAACATTTCGTCGGTTCTCCGCATTGGATTGTGGGAAATAGTGCTTCAGCGAGTGTACATCGGTTGTACCATAGACATAATAAATACCTTTATTATATTTATATGTCTATGGGTTGTACACTCGAAATCAGAATGCATTGTGGGTAAAAAGTAGTGAACGAATGTAGGGAATGAAGTCGTTCACTCAGAATTCGGACAGCACTACAAAATGGCTGACACCCGATATAGTGCACCATATAGTGGATAGGGAGCGGTTTCGGACACAGCTCTTGTGTTTTACTCTCTTCTTCGCATAAAGACTTTGTATGGCTTCAGAAGACTTGGAATGCAACACGACTTGTTTGTAATGCTTTTATACTGCTTGTTTATGGACAGTTTTTGCAATAAATACCCGTGACTGCACTTATATTTGCCTGTGTGTGTTTTATATTGTTCAGAAGTGGGTAAGTTTAGGGGTGAGTTAGGTACTCCAGTGAAAGTATAAATTTATATACAAATATAACTGCATCGGAGTCACTCTTTTTACGTGGTCCGATGCAGCGCTGGTGTTGAACCAGTGAATCCGTGCGTGGTTCACGGCTGATGCCTGTTACTGACTTACATTGTTATCACTTCTGTGAGCCCATCACGGAATTTTCGGCGATTCCGTGATGCCACCACAGATTCGGGGGTTGAGAGTCCGTGGTCATTACACGGAATTCTGTGAGATCAGGTTGGAATTTAGTGTCACATTTATGTTGGATGAGCTCACAGTAGGACACTATAATTCAGAGATTAAGAGATACATTCCTAGAGATAATACTACAAATGAAGATGAGATTGTTTCTTACATCTTTTATGCAATGAGGCATGATTTGCAACCTTTCCATGTGGGAAGACTAACATTTAAAAACTACACAAAAAGTATGTTAACTTTGTTAATATATGGCATATTCCCAGCTAACACACGACGTAACTGTTACGTAACCTATTGGTAATTTTTGGTAATTTCATGATTTACCAATAGGCAACGTAACCACGACGTCGTATGCACGTATTGCCATTGCCATCTCATTACCAACTGACAACGTCGGCAGTACGTCCTCCTAACGTAACAGGATAACCAAGAATGTCCCAGAGAGGTACTCTAATCGTAATATATTGGTAACTTCATGACTTAGTGGCAATGTAACTGCAACGTTGTATGCACGTAATTTCATTACCATAATTTTTGTACGTTCTTCATGCTCTCTGATTACCATAATGCTATTTAAAAAGTGTGATTAAACTTCTGACACAAGATTGAACGTTCCTTCTTATAAAATGTGTTTCTTTTCACCAAGTCAGAATATGGACGATTGCTTTTAATATGCCTTTGTATAGCCCTATTAATAAATTCACATCAATTACACCCATACAGCACTGTTAAATATGTTGAAATATATTTTGAAAATATATTTTAAAAATACATAAAACAAAGTTAAAAAATTGTTCCTCACGATACATGTGTAAATATGTGTACAAAAAAATAAATTCCTATGCCCTAGATTTTAATGAATGTTTTTTCAATGTTGTTTCTACACCACGTTTACCATTTCTAAAGCTATTATATTATTTACGTAAAATTCTGCGTGACTTCTACGTGCTTTAATGGACGAGCGCACGCTGAACCGGAGTGGAGGAAGTCACCATGGAAACGGGCGGCAGCTCAACTGTCAAGCAGCAACTTCGTCTTTCACTGTTGTTTTTACTAATTTCAGGTAAGTTTAGTCTCTAAAATTACACAAATTGTACATACAAGCGTTCCTGACACTTTCTTTCACGTAAATGACACGCTTCCGTTGAATATTTACTTTACAGAAATGGTTTAGTGTCTTCGGAAAAAGTCCGTTAGCATCTCAACCGTGAGCTAACTATAAGAGGTAACCTTAACTATAGACTTGAGCTCTTGTTTATGAAAGTTTGGGCTTTTAATGTAATCTTATGTGTAGATGAGCGTTTTTTATATAAAGTTTTTGCTGGCAGTTTGTCAACGGATGAAGTAAGCTAACGTTAATTAATTTAACCTAAAAGTATGCACTGTACAGTTAATCGGATACGTCACTTACATGGAGCGTGAAAATGTGCTGAAACTGAAAACAGGTTTTGATCTTTCATGGTAAACACATATTGATACCACTTGTTCTGTGATTTCAGAAGCGTCAGAAAAAACCCTCTATTACACAGAAGTTCCTGATTTTAACATTTCTGAAGGGAGCTGCTGACAGAGAAATACACATCACAGGTGATCTGATATCGCCTATATCACCAAGCATCTGTAATTTTCTTTTGCAAAATTATATATATATGGGTCATTCTATAATTAAGGGTACATTTCAAGTCCATTGGTTGTATTTATCATTTTTACTGAATATTCACTTCAAGCAATGATCACTTTTATATTTGGGCACATTCCTCTTTATTTCATGCATAAAAGTCAACCAGTTCCAAAAGTTAATTAGGAGAAAATACAGATGCTGTACTGGAAATAACAGTTTTTGTGCTGTCCGATTTGCTAAAAGTCAAGTTTTGCCTTTCAAATTAACACTACAATACATGTTTTTGTATATTATTTTCATCATTATTTGTTAAAAATAATCATTAAAACAAGGCAAATGTATTTTAAAAACTAATTCACTTGTTTATATCTATTAAATTATTAACTTTGTGTGTGTCCGAGAAATCTTTGTCAACTGTGTTACCCATTGACAAAACCCCTATAAATCAGCAATGGTTTGTTCCAAAGTCACATGTCCAACATCATGTGATGTCACAACCTTCAGTGGTGGGAATTTTAAATACAGTGTGGTAAGTTTCTACTCCTCCTCTTCAATTTTTAATCATTATTATTGTCTACACATAGAGTAGATGAATTGCTCATCAACTGTGTTATCAACATGGTCGTGTGTACTTACTTTAGATATTATATTTACAAAAATGTAGATAAAATGTATAAAAACACTAGTTGATCAAGGTAATGTGGGGACATGTTCAAGGTCTACAGTTAGCACAAGGCCCTAAAATGGAAGAAATGTCAACTGTGTTACTTGTCAACTGTGTTACCCATCAAGTGTAACACGGTTGACAGGGATTAACACGGTTGACAATGTTGGCTGGGTTTCTTGTCATAGTTTATGCCTATATTGAGTATTGTTGATAAAAACATACATGAACTATTGTTATAACACAGGAATGACATGGTAAAATATGAACAAGTGTAATTACATAGTAATAGTTATTTTATAAAACGTGATTCACATTAAGGGATTAATTTAACTAATCTTAACACTATAATATTATCTATATATTGCACTGAATAAATCATTACACTCGATTAAAGGAGCATTCCATAGCTTTTCAGCAAAATGTATATTATCTCCAGAAATATACATATATCAACAAACAAGGATTTCATGAAGTATGGTTCATTTTTATATGATTTCATGGTTTGGAATGGTGGGTTTCTGCTGACATTTATTTAATGTGATCCCTATCAAGCAAGGTTGAAAATTATAAAGTGCTCTTAATCTTGTTTTAGGAAATTATGTTATCTGCTGCAGAGAAGCAGCGCCAGTACAGGGCTCGGCGTGATGCTGATCCTGAGAGAAGGGCTGCGTATTTACAAAAACATAGACTGTTTTGTGAATGAGACTAATGAAGTATTAACAGCATTTTTTAAAGTTTTTGTTTGTTTTCTCCATTGTTTCAAGAGAGTTAATTAATTACTTGTTGCTGACACTTGTCAAAATAAAAAGGTTTTATTTTAAAGAAAGGTTTCTCTTTTTCTCCTAATGCATCCTGTCAACTGTGTTACTTTATCTGTCAATTGTGTTACGTGTGATTTTTGTGTCATAAATCTTTAATTGTAGGCAAAATTTTTATAAAAATTATAAAAAGGACATCTCTAGAGTGAACAGTATTACATAAAGATGTTGAATAACTCTAGATTCAGTGTAATGGAGAATTATGTTGAAAAAATATCCATCCTTGATGATAGTATACCAAAGAATATCCGTTATTCAGTTTAAAATTCATATTTTTTAAATCAGTTAGACATACAACCTCAAAACCCCTGGTGAATAGACTCAATAACTTTCAAACAAATGTTTTATCATATGTGTAGTACTTCATTTATTTCTTCTATGACACCACTTTTGTCTGTAACACAGTTGACAAAACAATGAATCAAATATTTATTTTCATTTAAATATTTAAAAAGTAATTTGAGCTTAAGCTTGGCAACTAATGAATTTAGAACAATATGGGGTATATTATGGAAACAACTAGATTATTTTGCAGAAAAGCACACTGATTTCTTCACTTTTTGTTGACCTGAAATGTACCCTAATTATAGAATGACCCATATATATATATATATATATATATATATATATGTGAGTGTGTGTGTGCGTTTGTTTGTTTGTTTGCTTGTTAGTTATTTTAAAAGGGCTTTGATGTCCAAACATAAATAACACTGTTTGAGCATTACTAAATAAGTAAACCTAAAAATGTACATTCTGTTATTAAATTGTACATTCTGTAAATTATTATTTTTCTTTTCTGCATTTCACCTCTGCTATATTTTAAATAAACCTGGTATTGTGACAGATTGTTTATGTTCCTAGATTCTTCCATGCTGACGGTCGTGCACAAGAGTTAGAGCGTATCTCCTGTCGAAGAACATCTCTAGACATTATGAACCATCTGTCTAGTAAGTAATACCTCAAATATACACTACCTAAAGTTTAAGGGTCAGATTTATCATGTATTAGTATTTTTTGCTCACCACTGCTGCATTTATTTGATTAAAATACAGTAAAACAGTAATATTGTAAAATTACCATTTTTTAATAACAATTTCCTATCTCAGTATGTTTTAAAAAGTGATCAAAGCTGAATCTACAGTCTTCAGTGTCACATGATCCTTCAGAAATCATGCTTTGCGAAAACAAGAATAAATTACCTTTTACAATATATTCATATAGAAAACAGTTATTTTAAATAATAATATTTCACAACATTACTGTTTTTATTTATGATCAAATAAAGGCAGTTTTCTTGGTGAACATAAGAGACTTATTTCAAAAACATAAACTGACCACAAACTTTAATAACACAAGTGATTTGAATATTAATTCATTTATTCTAATAAAATGCAAGAAGCTTTTAAAAATATTAACGTAAATAGTCATTTTTTTCCTCTGGTGATTTGTATTGTATACCCATAATGCAATGCACAGTGCCGTAGATTCCCATTCTCTATCTCCAAGCTTCACGCTCTCACACCATGTCTACAATGGATGCGACAAAGTGACTGTTAAAAATCATTTGAACTTTTTGTTAGTACGTCATAAATAGAACGAGGCATCAGATTACTGTCAGGGATTTGTTGTGTCGTGCCGCACTGCATCCAGTCGTAAATATCGTTACATATGATGTATGTATGATGCCATCCATAACTGATAGAACGTTTCTATTTCAGAGACTGAAAATCATCAATAAACCAAAAGGTAATTATAACTTATTTCAAGAATAAGAATAAGAATAACAAGAATAAATAAAAATGCATCTGTGACTTAATATTGCTTCTTATTTTTCAGTGAAAGTTGAAAGTTCTCATTAAACACATTGCTTTCTTCTCATCTTTGTGCATTTTCAGATGTTGTGCATATTTATGAATCAAAATTTTTAACTTTATCTTTCTTTAACTTTTTAACATCAAATTAACATATTAATTGGTTGTCTTCTTTCTCTTTTTTTAGTTTGGTTTAGCTCCAACCCCAATTAAGCAGACCTGAGCAGCTGATCAAGGATCACCAGAAACTCTGCAGAAGGTTGGTCCTCCATGCCCAGGACTGGACACCAGTGTTGTAAGTCATCTATCTAGAAGTCATCCTGCCTCTCTGAATTGTCATGTTCAGAATAGATTGCAGGAGATCTCAACATTGTTTCTCAAGGTCCACTTACATGCAGAGTTTTGCTCCAACATAGTGCAGTGCACCTGAACAAACTAATACATTTTTCAGTTTTACTAACTATAAAGTCACAAACAGGTGAGTGTGATCAGGTGTGGACCTAAACTCTGGGTGTCAATCACTCAGGTCCCTTGCTCAGTAGTCAGTGGTTAAGGGCTGTCTCAGTCACAAAATTTAGTTTGCTCCTAAAAAATATGCAATATTTGACTCATATTCAATGATGCTATTATCTTTTTCCCCTTTTGTTTGTGTGTCAATCACAGCTAAATAAAACCAAAGGCCATTCAGCCACAGGTCACTGCATCTTTTGCTGTGTAAGTTTTTTTTGTTTTTAATGTCAAACACATTTTCAGTATTTATATTTGGTTTGGTTTGTATAACCATTTTAGAGTCACCGTTTGATGCACGGTTCTTGTGTACTATCCTTTTAACATTTCAGCAGCTGACTTTTTAGTACTTGCATAGTAATTTTAATTGTACCACATTTGCAATGCATATTGCAACCAAAGACTTAAACTACTTCAGTCTATGTGCATTTAATTTATTTAATACACGAGTTTCACAATTTGAGTTGAATTACTGAAATAAATGAACTTTTCCACAACATTCTAATTTATTGAGATGCACCTGTATATAGCAGGGCTCCAGACTAACTTTTTAGAGCAGTGGCACCAGCGCCACTGAGTTCTACAGATGGTGGCGCCAGAAGCAGATTTGGTAAAGCTGGGGTGGTGTGTGGGGTATTAAAATAAAGATAATTAAATCATAAAATTATTATAATTTTGCGTTAATAAGTGTAGTTACTAGTAATATTACACATTTATTTCTTGGTAATGCACATTTGACAGTAAAGCACTGAGCTTGAATTGAAGCACAAAATTTACTTTTATTAACAACAGTAACGTGCAAAATGTAAGTTTTATATAGAAAATTAACATATTCTACTCTTATTAAATGTACCATTATTTGTTTGTAGTATTATATGGAACTGACCAACAACTTCAGTGATTATAAAAGGAGCTCTCTTGCTTTGTGTGTGATTCAGCCAGAGAAGTTTGTTTTTCAGTGCACTTTGTGACTTTTCTTACTTCATACACAAAAAAGAGCAAATATTTTACAAAATTTGATTTCTTGATGATTTAAAATTTTATAATAGTGATTTTATAATTTCAAAATATAAAGTACAAATGAATAACTAATAAGCCTATAAGTGTTCCTCTGCCACCATCTACTGGTTATAGTGGTAATTTGATGCCCCTTTTTTAATTTTTTAATTTTTTTATTTTACAAGTGTTTGTTTACCACAAAGTATATTTTGGTCATTCCTTTAAAAATAACATTTTAATTGTATGCTTTTTAAAGTTTTAAAGTGCTGTAAATAGTTGTGTGAAATACTTAAATGTGCTTGAATTTCTCTCTCAAAAGGTTGTACAAACCCTAAAATGCATAATGTAATGAAATTCAACTATTTCTGCCACAACACCACGGTTATAGTTAGCGTTACTACTTCTGGTTATATGTCAGCGTTGTTTGACCTGTTTATAACAGATTTCTGTGCAGAATTTGAATGCTTCTCACTGGATCTTGCAGCACTGTGCAGTAACAGTGTCGCGAAATCAACACTGCTTCCTGAGTAAACCTGTTCTGAGCTCGGAGAAGTTTGATTGCTCTGCGCTGATCCGAGCTGATAAATGGTCTGTGCTGCACAGCTCAAACGAGTAGCGCTGTTTCACTAGCTTTTGTTCCGCTTGATGTTTCTCATATGCAACAGAAATAGCAGCGCTTATGAGGTGGGGCAACGTAGTGGTCATGCTAGTGTGATTGCTCACAAAACTTAGTCGCACCGGCAGAAAAAACGGTCACAAAATGCAACCATTTGGTTGCAGTCTGGAGCCCTGTATAGGAAGTGACCAAAAACTGTGTTAAAAATTCTAGAAAATTTTCTTATCCTGTGAGTCTCCACTCTTTTGTGCCCTGAGGTGGAAATGCCCAAACAGTAGGGAAAACTCTTGTGTACTTTTACATTTTGACAACCATTGTTTTTATTATTATTATTTTTACATTTACATTTTGGTTATTGTTTTCTTTCTCACTTTAGATGCTGGTGAAAAACTGCCAGGCTAAAGCATTCAAAGTGGAAACTTCTGTTGTGGCTCAATAATCCAGGATTGTGATGGTGGAAGGAGCAGAAGAACCAGAAGATCAGAGATCAGGCAGAGATCTACTGGTGCGCCTGAGGAAACAGATCTACCTCATGTCTTAGTTAAACCAAAGATTCTCATCACTCACCTCCATGCCGTTCCGAACCTGTAAGACTTTTGTTCATCTTTGAAACATAAATGTATATCTTTTAATGAAATCTGAGAAATTTCTGCCCTCCATTTCACAGTTTATGCAACTACCACTTTCAAGCCTCAGAGAGGTAGTAAATACATCATTAAAGTAAACCCATGTGACTCCAGTTGTTTAACCTCAATTTATGAAGTGATATGAATGTTTTGTGTGCACAAAAACTTTGCATTTTATTTACAAAATAACATGTTCACGAGAGCACCATGATGCATCACTGTTGGGTTGGCATGAGAGCTGGCCATCTCATGGTGCTTTTGTGAAAATGCTTTGGAGATTTGTGAATAAAGACATACTATTTTTGTTATTGCTGTTTTATGCGTACACATGGCATCTGTTAAAAATATCTTCATTTGTGTTCTGCACAAAAGGGTCTTATGGGTTTGGAGCGACATGAGGGTAAGTAATTAATGACATAATTTACATTTTGGGTGAAATATGTTCTAATGTGGCTATAATTGGTCATTGTTATGTTTTATAAACATTTTCAATATTTTAAAGATTTATTGTTTTGAAAAATGATGTTTATACAGTCTACTTTTGTTGGTAACACTTTACAATAAGGTGTCATTTGTTAACATTAGTTAATGTATTAACTAACATGAACAAACAATGAACAATGCATTTATTACACTATTTATTAATCTTTGTTAATGTTAGTTAATGAAAATACAGTTGTTCATTGTTTATTCATGTTAGTTCACAGTGCAGTAATGTTAACAAACACAACTTGTGATTTTAATAATGCATTAGTAAATGCTGAAATTAACATTAACTAAGATTAATAAATGCTGTAGAAGTATTGTTCATTCTTAGTTCATGTTTACTAATGTTGTTAACTAATGAACCTTGTTGTAAAGTGTTACCCTTTTGTTAATATCAATACCTCTGTGATTATGGTATCTTTCCTTAATTATCTGAAATGTCTGCTAGCAAATATTATGCTAGCATATCTGTTTATAATGATGCTGAGCACAGAACGTCCTGAATGCTTTCATTCATATTTCGCTGTATATCCTATGTTTTTATTAATAATTTGGGTGTATTTTACTGTTCGTATTTGTGTGTTTTTCAAAATAAATGAACTGAATTCATTTTGAGTCTATTCATCATTCACAGCAGTTGAAAAAGCCTTTAAATTAGTTTGGGCATATGAGGACATAAATTAGGTTAAACTACTGCATGTCCGCCCATAGAAAATAAATAATTATAAACAAATTACCAGCTGATTACCAGCACACAACTATTGATCCGCAACGTTGCCACGACGTCGCAGTTACGAACTGGCGACGTCACAAAGTTACGTTGTGGCGACGTATACGCACCTTTCACTTTTCCGGTTGCCACGACGTAACTAGTTACGTCGCCACGACGTAACTTTGGTCACCAGATTACGTTGCGGTTACGTAACAGTTACGTATTTTTGTTAGCTGGGTTGAGATTGAAAGTTGGATATGAATATCATGTCATGGGACACAAGCTATGTCTCATCTGTCCTGACAGGTCCTCAACTTTATCAAGTGATGAGTCATTGTGAGCTATGGGACAATGATAAGCCTGGACAAATGATCTCTAAGTTTGCTTTTAGTGGCTCCACTACAGATGAAATGCGTTTTTATGACAAGTTTACATATGAGAGCCCAAAAGAAATGGCAACACTATCTCTGGAGCTGTTCAAGTGGCGTCATGAGACAATAAACTACCCATCCTGCATAGCAACTCTCAGGAATTACCTTAAAAAGAGACTAACTCAAGTGAATAAGAAAGGTTGGTCTTCAGTCTGTCCTCCCCCAATATTTAAATAGATTTGAGCCACTGAGCTCTTACAGGTGAAAAATAATTTTGAATTGCAATGCAGAAATTCCATCCTTTTTTATTAACTAAAGCAATAAAATTAGAAATCACCTCATTCTTAATACCCAGGATAGTGTTTTATAAAAAGGTAAGATGGATTTTTTTTTTCTTCCCCAATGAAACCGCGAGTCAGACTCATCCAGAAAGCTATCTTAGATTCTAGAGGGTCTCGTGTGAGTTGTTTAGCAACAGGATTTTACCCTCGTCACATCAACCTGACCCTGTTCAGAGACGGGCAGCCTGTAGCTGATCATGAGATCACTGGAGGAGATCTGCTGCCCAATGATGACGGGACGTACCAGATGAGGAAGAGTCTGGAGATCAGTGCTGCAGACAAACACAAATACACCTGCTCTGCCACACACCTCAGTCTGGACAACAGGATGACTGTGGATTTAGGTAAGAAATTCTTACTGGGCAAAAAATACCAAGCTAAAGTCTAAATGAATTTTTGGTTCATGTTTCAGAGTACGATCATGGAGAACCATTTAACTCAGTGATTCCATCAGTCCTAACAGTTTTGGTGTTGGTGTTGGCGTTTGAGGCTGCTGTTATTATATGGAGAAAGCGGCATGCAGGTAGGTCAAGAACTGAAAATAATTAAAACTGTCTAATGAGCTAAGCTCATTAGGAAAATCAAGGAAACTCAAACAGATGTTTTTTTATTTTTTTTAGCTACAATGAATTATTGCCATGCTGTTATGTTTTTATATTGTAGATTCATCAAACAGGGAATATTACTCTGCTTCTAGGGAGTACAGGCATTTATTTATTTATTTGCTGCTTCAAAATCAAAAATTTTACATTTGCATAATGTACTAACTTTCATTCTTATATATTTTTGAATCACGTCATTAACTGCAATTTAAAATTATTCTCAAACATTTTAGCATCTGAAGAAATCGTGGACACTTCAAGAAATGTTCAAGTTCAAGACACGAAGCCACATAGATGAATGGAGAACAGTCTTCAAACAGCTCCAAATTAAACTGTGTCTAAAAGGAGAGAAAGACTTTTACCAGCTTCCCATATTTCAGTTGTAATGAAACTATAGGCAACAAGACAACTATCACAAACAGAGAAGGCTTTGGTATGTGATATTATTAGGGAAAATATAATCAGCTAACTAACTAAATAGATAATTCATTAATATTTTTGAGCCAATTTCCTTCAATTGCATCTCTGCCACTATTTTTAGGACTTTTAGGACTTACAGTATGTTGAAGTTGTTCATGGACTTTTTTGTTTGCATTCTCTCTCTTCCTGTGCTTTATTCATGTTAATCTGTTCTCTTGGTTACTCATGATTGTTACCTGCTCGTTATTTAGGTCCTCCTTTAGTCTGTGTATTTATAGCCCTTAGTTTTAGCCCTTTTTGTTTGTTCTCATTGTGTATGGTGTGCCATAATGCTCCTGTATCAGTTATTATGTTGGTTGTGTTAAATAAAGTACAGTTTGCACCAGAGATGTTCACAAGTCTTTAACTTGGAATCTGAGTCGTCTGAAGTCTTTGACCTGGACTCCGAGTCAAGTCTCGAGTCTCTGGTCACGAGTCCGAGTCGAGTCTCAAGTCATTTAATGGCTCGCTAAAAAATCCCATTCAGAATCCTCATGTACTGAAATCTTCCTATTTATGAAGCTGTTTTATAGGCTACAGACAAAATATATGATTTATGATCTGCTTTGTAAAAAAAGAGGTGTTAAGATGTAAGGTTAATATAAATCCAGCCTGTTACTTAATTATGTTTTAATCCATTACCATGTTCAAAACTGATTTTCTGTAATCAAATTCTATAAAAAGAGTCTGATCTACCATGACACATAAGAAAACGGCCTGTGATACAGATATCACAAAACCATACAAATAAAGTTTTTCTTTATGATATAAGTCAGGGGTATTCAATTAATGTTCCAAGAGGCGTGGCCTCTATATTTTCTTTCAAGCAGAGGTCCTGACAAAAATAAATAAATACATTTTGAAAAAGTACATTTTTACATGTATTGTATTTATACATTTATTTAGATACATGCGAGGCCATGTGACGGAAACACATATTGTAGGGTTTTCTTCATGAAATCTATACTGTTTTAATATTTTACTTAAAAGCATTAGGCTATCTACTAAAAACAATGTAGCTACAACAATCAAAACGATCTCGTCTTGACCATCTAACAACGATTTTCCCAGTTATAATTACATGATTCTTTTGAAATGTTCTTAGCCTACAGATTAATAATGCTAAGTGTAGATCAGAAACGTCTTGTCACATCTGGTTTGAACAGTCATAGGTTATATATTATAGATAGTAAGAAAAATATCTATATTTGTTTTTGTTTTTTTTGTTTGTTTGTTTGTTTGTTTTTTCTGCTGTGGTTTAGTTAAAGTAGGGGAGAGCGGGGCACAAAGTAACACTTTTTGACTTTCTCAAATTGTGTAAATCCACTTTGTGTTCAGAGTATATATTTTTTTATCCACAGTAATTTCACACTTGTCTAGTACAAATATGTCGCTTTATTTCATAAATACAGTGTATACGTTTTTCTTTATTTACCCTCAAAAATTGGAAGTGAAATGTGACAACATGCCCCATAGGTGGGGTACATTGTAACAGCTGAGGGGCACGTTGTAACATGACCATATGACACCCTAAAATGTTATCTGATCTTATGAAAAAAATATACAAGACAAACTAAAATATTTTGTTAATAAAATAAAATAATTATTTATTTTAAATAAAATAATGGCGTTTTTTAATAATTAAAAGTAATCTGATTTTTGAGTTTGACAATGAAAATATTGCAACCATGCCTGGGACAGCCCACATAAACGAGCCAAAATGCTTTACATGTCTTGAAATAATCATTTCTGAACAATGATTGTCAGTCTTTATTCACTTGTTTCTTGTCGTTTCTCATTAAAATGTATTAAAGTAAATAGTGTGAATTACATCGCTAATGTCATAGAATAGCACGGCAGGGCAGATTGTAACGCAGTGTTACAACTTACCCCATCTGTGCAACTTTAATTTAAACCCGTTTAGTGTCTTCTGGTAGTTATCCAGGCATTAAAAAACGATCTAAACTGATAAATAACAGATTGGAGATTAAAATAATAGCAGATTTGTCTCATTTTAAATTAGTAATTAAAACTGAGATGAAAAATTTACTTAAGCCAGAAATTTAATTTTACTATGGTAAAATAAATGTTCAGCGATATCTTCAAAATACTTTTGAATTTTGGCGCACTTTTTTTCTCTATATAATGTTGATATGGTAACTAGTAAATACTGTAAATTTGGTTATGCTAGCATGTGTGGAAATATTTAAAAAACGTGTGTTACAACTAACCCCGCGTTACTTTGTGCCCCGCGCTCCCCTAACCTATAATTTTACTGCTCACCGTGTTTCTGTTGTTGTTAAAATAACCGCGTCATCCGCTCCGGCGCGCGCCTGGAGATAAAGAGAGAAAGCGCACAGAGCTGAAAGGGCTTAAATAAAACGCGCTTGGCTTTAGATAAAAATACTAGAGTAGGCTATATAGCCTATGGCTGAAATATATTTGTCATAAACGACCCTGGGCGCTTGTTATGTTATCCGCTCCTCTGTTTTGACGCGCCGCTCACTTAAAATGGTGCTGCTGTTACGACTCGCGATCCGGGGTGCGGTCCAACTTTTGAATATCAGTTATATTAGTATTTAAGGATAAAAGACTCGAGTTGCTTTTAAAATATGCATGAGTCCTTTTCCTCGAGTCGAGTCAAGTCTGGAGTCATTTCAGGTCGAGTCTGAGTTAAATTTGAAGTCTATAAAAATGCGACTCGAGTTCGACTCCAGTCCGCATCACTAACTCGAGCCCATCTGGTTTGCACTTAGACCCATGGCTAATTCACTGGTTGAGACATAAGTAGTGAACATCTGTGTCTGCAAGTGTCAGCCACTGTCACAAAACTGACTGATTGTCACACTGTCATACCTTTCTATTCCTTGACCTAAAAGTGGAGAAGATTTACAGAAATGTAGATACTTTGAGCCATTTCCACTACAGTTTTATTTATTTATTTGATGATGTGATATAATGTTTGTGTGTGTATATATATATATATATATATATATATATATATATATATACTTTAATGTCATACATTTTTTAAAATTTAGATTTTTGGTTACACTTTATTTTAAGGTGTTGTTGTTACAGTGTAATTATTCATTAAGTACTGAGTAATATTAATTAACATAATATTAATGTACTTACTAAATGGTTAGGGTTAGAATTAGGGTTTGGCTTAGGTTTACTTGTATTCAATTATGCATAATTAATTGTTATTATAATCGTAAGTACATTTAACGTGTAACAAGGACACCTTAAAATAAAGTGTTACCAGATTTTCTTAAAGTTCATGCTTATATTGTTAGTGCTGAAGGTAAAAAGATAAAAGGACTCTTGGTTAAAGTAAAGTTAGTTTTATTTCATTCAAAAACCATGAAACCTATTAGATATTCCCAGAAAATGCTTTTAATTTTCTGATGACAGTTTAATTTAATATAAGTTTAGTTTTGGTTGTTTAGGTCGACTGAACTATAGCCATTTAGTGACATCTGGTGGTCTGATTGAGTAATAAGGCAAAACGAAAGAGAGGTGGATCTATTGTCTGTCCCAGCACTCAACACATAAACAAAGTAGGCTACCTTTTAGGGATTTATTTTCAAGGTCTTTTACAGGTGAATAATGTTGATAATGTTATAATAATAGGCCTAGTAACAAAAATATTAACAAAACAAAAGCTTCAGGAGGGGGGCAAAGCCAACACAAACAAACAAAAAAACTACTGCAACACATCAACTTCTGCTGCCACCGGCGGGAGTTGCCCAACACGTTTTCTCTAAAAAAAAAAAAAATACATTGTATAGATTATTCGTGTTTATACGAACAAACCAACAAAAAACTAAACAACAGACATATAATCAATACTTTAAAGAGTCCAGTCAAAAGGAAGAGAGAGGGAGGGAAAAAGTTTTTCTTAACTATATATAGGCACACACACACACACATATATATATATATATATATATATATATATATGCATATATATATGCACATAGTTGTGTTAAGATGCCATATCTTTTACGCCTATGAAGTCCGACCAGAGTATTTGCATTATACACAGACACACATTCGCCTACTGGCCTAAAGGTGCAGAAAGTCTCACTCAATTATCACCTTTCAAGGTGAGTTTCTAAAAGGGAGGAGCTATTTTGCAGGTCTAAATAAACAACCAGGCGAGCCAGATGTAGTTTCGCTTAAGGTTTCGAGTAGGCTATCCAAAAATGGTTCAATATCAAGATATGGCTATAACTTTAATCCTGCTTGTGCTGTCAGTTCCAGCAGTTACTTGAAGGGTAAGATTTCAAATAAGGATTGTCGGTAACACTTCAGAATAAGGAACACTTATTCACTGTTAACTACGACTTTTCCCTCAATAAACTCCTAATTTGTTGCTTATTAATAGTTAGTAAGGTAGTTGTTAAGTTTAGATATTGGGTAGGATTAGGGATGTAGAATAAGGTCATGTAGAATAAGGCATTAACATGTGCTTAATTACTACTAATAAATGGCTAACATTCTAGTAATATGCATGCTAATAAGCAACTAGTTAAAAGAACCTAAAATAAAGTGTTACCGGATTGTCTAAAGGTTAGCTCCTAATGTGCTTTAATTCACAGTTGACTTGATGATACGTCATGTGAACGATAGCCTATCATTTATTTTTTTTTAGCCCACATTACATGAACTTTTTTTCCTTGAGTCCTCTCTATCATTTTTTTTTTTTTAATTAAATCTCATATTCACACAGTATTTGAATCGGTAAGTTGATTGTGCTGACTGATTTCACTAAGTGGAATATATAAACTAATAAAATATATTTGTATTTTTTTTCACAGGTTCACATTCTCTGTGTTTGCATTCAACATACATTAAAGGAAAAACATTCTTTCCTGAATATAGTAACACATTTATGTTGGATGATGTTGTAGTTGTAGTTGGTGTAGTTGTTGTAGTTGATGTTGTACTTTAATTCAAAGACATGGACATATGTTCCAAGAGGAAATACTACAGATGAAGATGATGTGATTGACCCACAACATATCCGCACCATTAGTAAATATATTTATGATGATTTTGTGGAGAGATGGATTGTGATGGATGGGGGTAACCTTACTGGCAGTAAGTAAAGAGGGTCTGAAATATCATTTGAAAAAAAAAAAAAAAACACTTATGTGATGGCTTGTCATCCTCCTGTTTCCTGAGTGGTTTGGTAACCTCACAAGTTTTGGTAATATACCTGTATTGGTAATTTTCACTTAAGTAATAAATGTACAGTAGACTATATCAGTAATGGTGGAGTATTTAGTTGGAACACAGTAGCTGGAACACAAAGTGCTGGCCAAGCAATGTCATTGAGATGAATGACTACTAACTTTCTTCAGAGATTACAGATCTATTTAGTTGAGTTTTGTCCATTCAGGTCTTCAGGTTCATCAAAAGATGTTTCTGTGTGAACTGCTGGACAATGACAAGCCAGGACAAATGATCACCAGGAGTGCTTCCAAGGGCCTCACCACAGATGAGCTCTGTTATCTTGATGGCAAATTTAATTATCAAGGAACATGTTACACAGCAAGACCTCAAACCATATCTGCAACTGTCCACGTGAGAATGTGTACTACCCAGCTTGCATAAAAACACTGAAAAATTACCTCAAGAAGAGAGGAAATCAAGTCGATAGAAAAGGTCAACTCCAATCTTGAAAAAAGAAAAAAAAAAGAAAGAAACATAAGGTTTTGAATTGACAGCCCTAAAATATCCAGAAAGCAAACTCAGATGGAAGGTTTTGTGTGAGTTGTTTGGCAACAGGATTTTACCCTCGTCACATCAACCTGACCCTGTTCAGAGACGGGCAGCCTGTAGCTGATCATGAGATCACTGGAGGAGATCTGCTGCCCAATGATGACGGGACGTACCAGATGAGGAAGAGTCTGGAGATCAGTGCTGCAGACAAACACAAATACACCTGCTCTGCCACACACCTCAGTCTGGACAACACACTGGACATTGATTTGGGTAATGATTTAAAATGATAAAATATCCCATTATCCCTGAGTTTCTAATTTGTTTGTGACAATTTTAACACGTTTGTTTCAGAATTTGACCCTGGTGAACCATTTAAATCATTGATTCCTTCAGTGCTGATAGTTTTGGCTCTGGTGCTGGTGTTTGGAACTGGACTCATCATATATAAATGCAGAAGGAGACGAGCAGGTACAAGAACTTAAGTGAATGATAAATCATTCATTGATTTTATTTATAATTCCATTTTAAATTGGCATTAATAATCCTATTTTTATTTTCTTTCATGTTATAGCTTCCATAAAGAGTGATTATTCTTCTGCTTCTAGTGAGTACATCATTAACTTTTGATTATGCCATTTGTTTAGAATTCTGGAAAAATAAAATGATTGAATTTTAGTTTTCTTTTCTTTTAAATCAATAAATAAATAATTTTCCAGCATCTGAGGAAAACATGGACCCAGCATCCTGAAGTTTATGTCAATTCTACGGAGCTACTTTTTGTCTTTCATATTTTACTGTAGATTAATACAAATGTTCAAAGTTTCATCATTAAAATATTTTGTGTCTTAAATTTGTAGAATTGTTTTTGTTCCTAAATGTTAGCAGATTTACAACCTTACAAAACTATTTGGATGTGCAGTGACACAGCAGCACTTCTTTATTTTAATACTCAAAACACTTTGGATTTAAAACCAAAGATTAATTGAGATTATAAATGAGTATTTACAAGCAACTCAAAATGAGGAAAGTACAAACGTAGGCCATTATTTATGAAGCAACAATAGTAGTGTTGACACAGTACCATCTGAATAGAACAGTGTAAACTTAAACTTGTTCGACTTATTCGACACAATGACTAAATGTGGCTGCAGAGAATATGTTTTAATGCTTGATAACAACATGACGTTTTTTTTTCTGAATGTAGTTTTTTCTTTAAATTAAGTACAGTATACAGGTGCTGTGTACTAATTTGTACGCACGCTTATTTTAAACATGAAATGTTAATATTATTTTAGTTTTTTTTGTAGGATCTCAACAGACTGTTTTGAAGATATTTTTGTCATTATAACAGTACTTTGCAAATATATTTTTCTTTTTCTCCTTTATACTAGATGAGGAAGATTTTGTTTTTTGAAGAGATTTTTTTATTCTACCAGTTTTGCTAGCTACTCTTATGACTTTTGTGAATACGCAATTCCTACTGTAATTCATTCAATATAATAATTGTTCAAATTAATCGTTGGGGTTTTTATACTATAATGTCTGTGTATATTATCCTTCAAGGCCATACATTTGATTATTGTAATATTGTATTATTATTATTGTAATATAAAAAATAAAAATTTTCATTTTCTTGAGAAAGGTTATGCTTTTAAAAGAGGGTTGAAATATATAATATTAAAGTGGATACATACATGATTTTTACATTAATATTTTTGAGACTAGGTTCATGTTAATTGAAATTAGCATTGTAATCATTCTTATTTTATTTTATTAATGAACCAATACCTGTTAGAAATCCCAGAGGGAATGATTGAGTTATATGAATTACCTTTTGGGTTGACAAATTTATTGCTTGTACTGAAATTAAGAAATTTTGATTCATGTATGACTCTTGTTCATATCGCTTGCTGAAACATTTAGTTGAGTGGAGTTAAAAGGGAAAATCCTATGGACATTTTGTATTTTGCGCGTTAATTCTTTATTTTTCAGTATTACAACAGTCTCTTGTATAACAGCTTTTCCTATGTTCACGAAAATTTTTACACAGAACAAACGACTTTCTGGAATACTTGAATTTGTATGGTCAGTTGCGGTAGGCATCGGTCGCTCGCGCGCTTTCTATTCATGCAAACTCAACTAGCGCCATCTTGTGTCTTAGTAATCAATTGCACTGTTACTTGTCCCTTTCCCCTTCTTTTGTCCTGTTTTCTATACTCCGCTCAACTCAGATCAAATACAAAGATAAGTTTTACATTTCTTTTTCACCGTTTGAAGAATGTCTGAACATTTTTAAAATACATTTTTATCTATGCTGCTTTATGTTTTGACACAAAGTAACAGATGAGTGGATAAATGCTTTCAAACAACAGACAAAATATATTTTTAAATCAGTTGAAACCTAAAAGTAATACATTTCTAACGGTGGTCTGTTAATCAGAAAAGCTTGAGACAAATGTGAAAGGGGAAGTCAAGGCCTGTTTATGGTGTAAAGGTTATCCATACCAGAAGCATTACATGACTAGCAAAACATTAACAGCTAGAAAGCGGTGAACAATCGCTAATGACCCAAATGCGTGGAACAAGCCTGCAGTTATTTCAGTGTTGATCATTTGTGAGTGCTGACTGAAAGCATATAGTCAGCAATATGAACAGCATTCTTCATCTTTTTCTGCTTTCACTTCCAATAGCCGCTCCAAAAGGTAAGATTTTGAAAGTCTTATTTAAAACTCATTGTTTACTTGTCTGCTTTCACTGAGAATATGTATTAAATAATATCTCCTCAAAATCAAGTTTCAGAAAATCACAGCTCAATTCTTGTAAATAACAAGAGCTAAACAGAACAATAATGTGCTTCCAGTGGGCTACATTTAAATGAAAACAACACATTATTATTTTATGTGAGCTTGCTTATAGACTTTTGAGGTTTTAATATTCTGTGTAATTTTTGAGCATTGAGCGGGTTAAGAATATTTAACCTTATTTTAAGTAATGCTTGTTCAATATTCAATGTTTGTACAGATTTATAATAATAATGTACACTTCTGCTTGGTTCTTTTTCACAATGTTGACTCAAGAGTTAATATGCATATTTTATGGCTTAAAATTTCCTATTGCACAGCAACTCTTGATTCCATAGAGAACTTTAGGAGGAAGCAACACTCATATAGGAAGGTTTATCTGCTCAGTCGCAGCAGATCATGGTATATGTTCTTTGCAAGCCTGCATGTGTATTATATAGATTTAAAAAAACAAACAAAAAAACCCCCCCATAAAAATAGCAGTTAAAAATAAGTTAACAAATCAACTAAATGTCAAAATTTA
The DNA here is from genome assembly GCF_012432095.1 of Onychostoma macrolepis. NCBI lineage: Eukaryota > Metazoa > Chordata > Actinopteri > Cypriniformes > Cyprinidae > Onychostoma > Onychostoma macrolepis. The sequence goes on from NC_081179.1 coordinate 9,098,371, forward strand.
TGTTTTATTTCACAGGCTCTCACTCTTTATGGTTGCTTGCAACATACATTAAAGGACAAACATCATTTCCTGAATTTAGCTATATAGCAATGTTGGATGATGTCAGAATTATGTTTTATAACGGTGAGACGAAAACTCTCCATTCAAGAGGAAATACAACAGCTGAAGAGGATGTGTTTGATTCAAATGTTCTTCTGACTATAAGTGACTACATACAATCATCTTTTATGGAAAAATGGTTAGAAGGAACAAATAATTTAAATAAAACCTATGGTAAGTACTGCAATTACGTATTTGTTTTGAATTGGATCATGCTTTTATTAGAAACATTATACACTATAAATTATAGAAATACAGTCATTTGAGCAATAATAATAATAATAACAATAATAAAGTATGATTATTATTATTTTTAAATTTTTAAATAAACATAACCTTTCCCTCAATTCTAGGTGTTCTTGCCCTTCAGAGGCTGGTTGTGTGTGAGCTGAGGGATGATGGTGAACCGGGACAAATGATCACACGGGATGCTTTCAGAGGATCCACCACTGATGAGCTGCTATATGTTGACAAGAATTTTACATATCAGGGTACTTTAAATATCTCAGCTCATTTGCTGAAAACCCATCTTGAAATCAGCAAGAGGAACCATGAACATTTATACCACCCATACTGCATCAAAACACTCAGTGGTTACCTTAAAAAAAGGAGAAAGCAAGTCAATAGAGAAGGTATGATGACTGACACACAGGAAAACTGAAAGTGTTCAGGCAGATATGTATCGAAATACAAATATCTTTCTATTGCCTTTTCCCCCACAGTGAAACCCAAAGTCAGGCTCCTCCAGAAAGATCTATCTTCTGGGTTTCGTGTGAGTTGTTTGGCAACAGGATTTTACCCTCGTCACATCAACCTGACCCTGTTCAGAGACGAGCAGCCTGTAGCTGATCATGAGATCACTGGAGGAGATCTGCTGCCCAATGATGACGGGACGTACCAGATGAGGAAGAGTCTGGAGATCAGTGCTGCAGACAAACACAAATACACCTGCTCTGCCACACACCTCAGTCTGGACAACAAACTGGACGTCACTTTGGGTAATGAGCTCTTACAGAAAACACAATCTAACAGTCAAAACAAAAACAAAAAGTCAATCTCTCAGTCTTTGGTTGATGTTTCAGAGTTTGATCACGGGGAACCATTTAAATCAGTGATTCCTTCACTTACGGCGGTTTTGGCTCTGATGTTGGTGTTTGGAGCTGCAGCTGCTGTTTGGAAAAGACAATGTGCAGGTATAATAAGATCTGTCTAATCTATCTATCTATCTATCTATCTAATGAGCCTTAATGTTTTTAAACAACCAATCTTCCTTTTGCTGTTTAGAGTCTATTAAAAGTGGTCATTGTACTGCTTCTGGTAAGTAGTTTAATTATGTAGTTATGTATAATTATGTATACACTGAATAAAATTTGGTGAATTATAGTAAGTTTAGTGTTTTTCATTTATTGTTCACTCATTAATCATTACATTTATTTTCAGCATCTGGCGAAAGTGAGGACACAACATCAACATTCATGTCAATGTCATGAGACTATTCAATGCTGATGAATGGAGAAACATCAAACAGCAGACAAAATATGTTCTGGCAAAGTCCTTTTTAAAATGTATTTATTCATTTATCCTCCTGAGACGCTATTTATTTTTAAATAAATCCTCTCTCTTTTCCTCTAATTTAGCATAGTCTAATTAGTACATTTATGTGACTACAGTTTCCAGTGTAATTTACTCGGTGCATGAGGCCTATGACAATACTATCATATGTCTGCAAGTCAGTCGTTTTGTCAAGCATGACATTTAGA